>NC_134270.1:34371417-34671417 GCF_031893055.1 Leptodactylus fuscus | reverse complement strand
CCCTGTGTTTGCATGGATTTCCTCCCATACTCTAAAGGCATACTGCTAGGGAAAAATGTACATTGTGAGCTCTATATGGAACTCACAATCTACATAAAAGAAAAATAATTATGCTAAATCACCAGCAGTATCTTAGCGGCCGCAAAATAACGTGGCATATACGATCCAGGCTCCCATTGAAATCAATGGGAGCATATACGGCGCTCAATATCTCACACTGCGTATACGTTCCAGGTCACGCGGCACGTTACTCCGTGTGAATGCACCCTTAGTCTGACTATCAGTCCAGACCTCCGTTGCATGTGTAGACAGGGTGTAAGTCTCATGTGAAGATAAATTCCTGGGAACTTCAGCAGCGGTCCTCCATTTTTATTGCACCAAGGACCAGTGTCCTTTACGAAGATATTTGTGTGGGGGTGGGGGGTTGTTTGTGCTGGTTGGGGCACGGTTTGGGTTTCAGGGCCACCCTGCACTTAAGTGCCCTTCTTCTTAGTTATTAGCTGTTCCCTACATAAGCAATGTTATTACCTATGGGGGGCACTGTTACAGTAATGGTGCCCCCCCACCAAGGTAATGGGCCCCCTCCCGCACATACCATTCAGTGCTTTTTAGCCATGTATAATTATATTGTGCTCTCAGAGCCGTGATGGGGTGGAGGGGATCTCTTCTTGCACACCCCCTATGTGTATCGTCTATTTTCCTGCCGGAATCTTTACCCCTGTTCTGTGGTACCACTGTGAGGAAAATAGAAGATGTACACAGGCTCTGTGCAAAGAAGCGGTCCTGTCCACCTCATCATTGCTCTGTAAGTACAATAATTGTACATTTTGGAGCACAGGGAGGCCGTTTGATGGAACCTGTGGCCCAGTACCAGATGATCCATGGTCCGATACTGGGTCGTGGCCCGGTGGTTGGGGACTTCTGAAGTACAGAATGACATTGTCACCTTTCATATGTTACCTGGCAGCTCTTAGACTCCTCCTAACATGGCTTTACCCTCCTTGTTCCTCCCCATTATTTCACTCCCATGCAGTGAGTGCTGTGGAGAATATTCTTCCTATCTAAGTGACCAGGAGTGCAGTGATATAGTAATAAAACCCTCCCCCACTGCCTGACTATTATCTGTGTGTGCAGTGTGCAGAATCTGCAGTGTATTTCTGTAACATGCTGCTCAGCACTGCAGTTCCAGCTCTCCTGCTTGTAAGAGCTGGCAAGGAGAAGGCAACCAGAAGCAGGAGGTGGGGGAGACGTCTTGAATCTGAATAGCATAGGATGTACCCTGCAGTGTGAGTTAGGGGGCAGATATTTTATATGACTGATCTATTACTTGCTCAGTTGAATACATTGTTTTCTTATTTGCATGTTCTCAGTGATGCATTCATCTTGCCGCTGCTCGTAGGTGTCCCTGAAAAGTGGTTTGTTTGGATGTGTATTTGTATAGGATTTTAGGCAATTGGAAATGATCCCAGGGTTACCATGGCCCTCTCTGTTTTCATTCTGAGCCCTTGTACTTTTTATAGAGGCAGGTCCTTACAAAGGATGCCCGAAGTGTTCGGTGACACGTGTGTGCTCCTTATTGAGGATCCAGCCTTAGCTCTCCCCAATCTTATAGATTCTTACTTCCACTAATAAAACCTTGTGCCATTTCTTTAACATATCAAAAACAGTTTCTTAAAGGACTTTGTAGGACATGGCCATGTGAATACAGCCTTTGCATTGAGTTTCTGTCCATTTTTTTCTAGATGTCCCTGTAGGAAACCAGCGAGGAGAAGAAGGGAATAAGGTTGTTCTGGGGGAAGTGCTCGGAGACCTCATCTGGGAAGATATTTCGGAATCCATCATTAAAGACTGTCTGGTCTACTCCATTCCCACCAATAGCAATAAACTTGAGCAATATGAGGAGGTAAATGTGTTGGCTTGTATTGCATCTGTGGCACATGTAACGGTGTTCGATGGACCTTACTGACTTCTAGTGGGGACTGTCGGGTTCCAACATGAGATCCACAAGTGAGCATGTCCTAAGCATATAGAAAAACTTATAGCAGCAGGATTATTAAATATTCTAGACTATCAGAGGAATCTCATTGGTTTTCTCAGCTCACTCTTCTTTAGATTTGTGACATTCCTAATGGTTCCATTGCCAAATTGTCCAAATTCTAAACTTTCAGAAGCTAGAATAAAGGGGGTGCCCTGTCAAAAACGAATATTGGTGACCTGGCTTACATTTTTGTACAAAATTACAAAAAGAAGTCCTGCTCCCGTTCCACATCCCAAAACCTTCCTGCTGAATTCAGCGCGCTGTCTGCTTTCTAGCGGTATATAAAACCGCATGTGCCTGAGGATTCTTAGAACCGGACACAAACTTGGACATGCAGGACTTTGTGTCCAGTATTAAAAAAAAAAAAAACTTTTGCCGCGGAGAGGCAGAAGATGCTCACGGGCGGTCACTTTGCAAACCCGCTCACGTGAATGGGTTTGAAAACTGACTGCCAGGTTTCCGTCTCCTGTCCAGTTTCTCGGGCAGAAGACGGAAAGCGGAGACCGGGCGCTGCCCTTACTTCACCCTTTCTGTTGAGAACACATGCTTACTTGGCCGAACCAAGCATGCATTTGTAGATAGGGATTCAAAAGGAGTATCTGATGGCTGACCACTATCTCTAGTATGATCAGTTTAAAGGTTTTTTTTTTATATATACATTACATATAGTATTTTTTTGTTATCTATAAGGTTTTTGCATTTTGGAATACAAACTGTTCATCTACAAAGAAACTCCAATTCCAGTATATGTTCAGTTTGGTATACTTGATATCAATGTGCTTTTCTTTTACATTCAGGTTATAAAAGCCACTGAGCAATTCGAAAACGACCTGAAGGGAATGAAATACCTGAAGGGAGACGCTACAGAGCTGCTTAAATATGCCCGAAATGTCAACGCTCATTTTGCCAGTAAGAAATGCCAGGACGTAATTGTTGCTGCTAGAAACCTGATGACCTCTGAGATACATAACACTGTGAAGGTGAGAGAAGGCCGTGTCCTGTGTTCATTTTCCAGATGCTCTATGTAATAGAGTGGATTAATAGGAAAAGTATCGGGGGTAAATATTGATGGTTCGGAATATCTGATCTGTGCTGGCCTAACATCTGGCACCCCCACAGATCAGCTACTTGAAGAGACACCCGTGTTGCATGAATGCCGTTTCCGCTTCACAAGCCAGTGACCAAGCTGCAGATACAGTGGGGCAAAAAAGTATTTAGTCAGTCACCAATAGTGCAAGTTCCACCACTTAAAAAGATGAGAGGCGTCTGTAATTTACATCATAGGTAGACCTCAACTGAGAGACAAAATGAGAAAACAAATCCAGAAAATCACATTGTCTGATTTTGTAAGAATTTATTTGCAAATTATGGTGGAAAATAAGTATTTGGTCAGTAACAAAATTTCATCTCAATACTTTGTTATATCTCCTTTGTTGGCAATGACAGAGGTCAAACGTTTTCTGTAAGTCTTCACAAGGTTGGCACACACTGTTGTTGGTATGTTGGCCCATTCCTCCATGTAGATCTCCTCTAGAGCAGTGATGTTTTGGGGCTGTCGCTTTTGGGGCTGTAACAAAGCCTAAATACTTTTTTGCCCCACTGTATATCATTTGTAACGCGATAGGTTTGCAGTTTAGTTCCATTCAAGGGAATTCAGATGGTCTGGTATTGGATATTACCCAGCTCTTCCTAGTAGTGATGGGTATTAATGGGTGGTTGGTTCATAAGACACAATCTGGTGCTAATTTTTAGACAGATTCCACCTCAAAACCACCGTCAGATTCTGCCTCACTTTGTTTTCAGTGGGAGACAGAAATCTGCGCAGGATCCTGGGTGAATTATGAATGTTTTCGTGTCAATACAGCCGTATTAAGACAGATTGACACAATGCACAATCGGAAAGCCGATTGTGCTTCAAAACCAGTTTCAAATTGCGCTGTGTGAACCTAGCCTTGCTCTTGAACCACATGCTTTCTGCTATGTTATAATAGATCACACCCGACTCTAAAGTAACTGTACCAAAGCTCCAGAGCCCTAAGGGAGAGAAGGTAAAACAGCAGAAGAGTCCTTCACATGAAGATCCAGCCTTAGAGAATGAGGTCAAGCTGAGCCAGCACACGTTCTCATTGCCCACCTGCAGGATCAGCGAGTCTGTAGAGAAGCTGATGGAGCTGGCCTACCAGACCCTCTCCGAAGCCACAACTAACAATAAGCCCTGGTAAGTCTAGATCCTAGCACCAAATGTCAATGGATATCCTTTAAAGGGATTCTACCACTTTTGCTTTAGACGTCGGAATAGCATTTAGAAAGGCTATTCATCTCTTCCTTTAGACGTGGTCTCCGCGGCGCTGTTCCTTAGAAATACTGGTTTTAACCGGTATGCAAATGAGTTCTCCGCAAGCAATGGAGGCGGTCCCCAGTGCTCAAACGGCGATGGGGGTGTCCTCCACTGCTGCCAGAGCCCTCTCTGCAGCAACGCCTCCATCTTCAGCTGCAACCCCGCCTCTTCTGTCTTCCGTGTCGGTCCAACCTCTGACGCCTGCACAGTACGCTTCTGTATTGAACTACAAGAGCAAGAGCGGCCTCCCAAAAATGGCCGGCGGCCATTTTTGGGAGGCTGCTCTTGCTCTTGTAGTTCAATACAGGAGAGCACTGCAGCCGGCCGGCAGCCATTTTGGGAGGCTGCTCTTGCTCTTGTAGTTTAATACAGGAGTGTACTGCGCAGGCGTCGGAAGTTGGACTGACACGGAAGACAGAAGAGGCGGGGTTGCAGCTGAAGATGGAGGCATCGCTGCAGAGAGGTCTCTGGAAGCAGTGGGGACGCCCCCATTGCTGCAGAGAACTCTTTTGCATACCGGTTAAATCCAGTATTTCTAAGGAACGGCGCCGCGGAGACCATATCTAAAGGTAAGAGACGAATAGCCTTTCTAAAGGCTATTCCGACGTCTAAAGCAAAAAAAAAAAAAGCGATTTAGTTGTAGAATCCCTTTAAGATGCGTATTACGAACTGCATGTATCCATTATACAGTAAGGCTGGCCATACCCATTACATGAATGTCAGCCGAACCTGCCATTAACATGTATGGGGCCTTCCAGAATGTCTGATTTTGGAGGAGAGAAGGCTTGGGCTGTTCAGTTTCTACCTGAGCAGTTTTTGTTCTCAGGTGTGATGGGCCGCTGTCAGAGATGTCTGGTTTACTCCCTCTCCACATTCAGAATGCATGTACGTGATGCTGACCACACATGTGCTTTGGGAGAGGAGGGACTTATTGGGATGATTAGTTGTTGACAAGCACTCGGCAATATCTATCACATGTATATGGACAGCCTTAGTGTGGGATCATTTAGACATAGAGTATGCCCTACACCAAGAGTCTTCAAAATTTTCAAACAGGGGGCCAGTTCACTGTCCCTCAAACCATGGAGGGCCAAAATATAGTTTAAGAAAAGTTTCAAGATTATATGCTCCTCAGTACCCCCCCCCCATAGTATTATATGCACCTCAGTACTCCTGGTAACTAAGGTAAAGCCTCACAAATTAAACTTGGCAAATGACCCGAATGTTCATTAGTATTGTCTATTGTGGATTAAAGGGGCTTTCCCGACTTTTAGATATTGACTATCTTTCCTTAGGTAGGTCTTCAATATCTGATCCAACACCTGGGAGTCCTTAGATTCTGAAAACCCCTTTAACTATTCCATGGGCAGAGAGGTTGTAGTTTTGTACTGCTTTGATGCTGTCTGACAGAATTCGCAATGAAAAGGTCCTTAAAGGAATTTCCTGGGTTTACACTGTTGACCTAAGCTTAGGTTCGGCGCCCCTTCTGATCCTCTGAACTGCAATACCTGGCACATCTGTTACTATGTAGATGGCATACAATGGGGCAAGATTTTATTTTTTTTTAAGACTGGCATATTGTATGCCTTGTCCACCACATTCACACAGTATGGCAGACTCTGCACAGATCAGGGCTTGAGACGGATGTTTGGTGCAAGAAAGGGCCTTGTGCTAAATGTTTGCTTCAATCGTATCAGAGGGAATGATGAATTTGCCCCAATGGCGAGGACACACCAGCACCGTGGCCCCTTCACACTTTCGATGACTAGGTCTTCCAAGGGTCAGACCCACACCCATCTTATAATAATGATAGCCCATCAGTAGTGTAAACCCAGAAACCCCTTCATGGATCCAATATGGCAGATGCTTCTTTAGGGTTAGCTGTGCTCCGGTGAAGTATTAGGGGTTAATTCCTCGATCTTCTACTTTACCCTGTCTGGTTTCTATTTTGTATGTTGTAATTTTTATTTCGTCACTGCTTCTTTTCAGCGCCATCCAGCTATTCTACACTGTCAGAAACATTTTCCATCTGTTCTATGATGTTGTCCCAACGTATCACAAGTGAGTGTCCTCGGCATCCTCATAAAGCTTTACTATTCATGTCCAGTCTGCGCTGATCTCCATCTTGGATGCTTTTTGTGCTGCGCTGAGGCTTAGTTGGAATGGATGTGACCCTGTTAGTAAATTTGCCCCAGTCTTTCCTTGATATGCTTAAGGCCAAGTCACACTGCTTGGCCTTAATTGACCCTTTAAAATATTGTTGCCAGTTGCACCATATTAGGAGGGGGTCAGTTGTATTTGACAATAAGAATAGTGCTGAAGATAAAGCTGTCATAAACATCACCAGAATCCCAATACAACAGACCACAGCACTGGGTATTCCTGCATCCCCCTCTCCCCCCCATTCCTTTGCTCACTGGGTGATGTCTCTAATGCATGGGCAAATCCATTAAGTGATTACTAGGGTTGAGAGATCAGGATCACAAATGTTCGGATTCCGACCGGCGATCGAGTAAATTTTTCGATCGTGATTGGAATTCCGATCCCTAACTTTTTGGGTGGGATCGAGATCGGAGGTTATTTCCCACAATGCTTGGCAACTGGCCAATCATTGTAGGAAAAGCTTAGCACCCATAGGAATGAATGGAAGAGGCCGGCCGCTTAACCCCCTGCGTACTGGCTGCGTCCATTCATTCCTATGGATTTACCGCATCCTGCCACTCTTCTGCTTCGTCCTTGTTTTACCGTATACTCAGCTGAATATACGTTAAAACAGGGACGAAGCAGAAGAGTGGCAGGCTGCGGTTAATCACTGTGTGCTGCGCTGCTTTGAGGACGACGAGGCAAGTTTGCGAGTAGATAGATACTACTGTACATTGACTTGTCTATCTACTAGACAAGTCAATGTACAGTAGTATCTATCTACTCTCGAACTCCGCTCAACTTACCTGCACAGAAGTGCTGCCGCTGCCCTCTTCTGGTCCGGTCCTCTCTCCTTCACATGCCTTCAGAGTGCCCTGCACCCCCCGCCTCCCTAGACTAGTATTATAGAGATGCTGGGAGAAGGTGGGGCCTGTGGATTAGGAGAGTGTGGGAGGGGAGACGTGAGTGATGCACTCATGTCTCCCCGCCCACACTCTCCTAAGCTACTACAAGCCCCGCCTACTTCCATCATCTCTAACACTAACCTTGGGAGGAGGCGGTGCTCTGCAGGCCTGTGAAGGAGAGACCAAGACCGGTCCAAGAAGAACTGGGAGAGGTAGCGGATCTGTGCAGGTAAGCGGACACCAGGGGGGATTTTTTTTTTTAATCGTTACACAGCGTGGAGTCCAAAAATTGAAACAATTTTTGGTCTACATGCTGTGTAGTGAATAGGATTGTTTTTAAATTCCGATCTTCGATTATTAAAAAAATCCCACTGACTTGCATTGGGATCGGGTTCGAATGGAAAATGATCGGAAATCAGATTTTAAAAACTATCCTGAAATTTCAAGATGGGCTCAACCCTAGTGGGTTATGTTGCTTCTTATGTTGCACGCTTTAAAACATTGTTGCACCTGACTTGATCACTCTCTGCGCCTGACTCTCTCTCGCTTGCTGGCTCTCTCCGCCTGACTCTTTCACTTGCTCACTCGCTCTCTGCGCCTGACTCTCTCTTACTTGCTCGCTCGCTCTCTGCCTGCGCCTGACCCTCTCTCACTTGCTCGCTCTCTGTGCCTGACTCTCTCTCGCTCGCTCTCTGCGCCTGACCCTCTCTCACTTGCTCGCTCACTCTCTGCGCCTGACTCTCTCTTACTTGCTCGCTCGCTCTCTGCCTGCGCCTGACCCTCTCTCACTTGCTCGCTCACTCTCTGCGCCTGACTCTCTCTTACTTGCTCGCTTGCTCTCTGCCTGCGCCTGACCCTCTCTCACTTGCTCGCTCGCTCTCTGTGCCTGACTCTCTCTCTCTCGCTCTCTGCGCCTGACCCTCTCTCACTTGCTCGCTCGCTCTCTGCGCCTGACCCTCTCTCACTTGCTCGCTCGCTCTCTGCGCCTGACCCTCTCTCACTTGCTCGCTCGCTCTCTGCGCCTGACTCTCTCTGACTCTTGCTCTCTACATCTGAGTCTCTCACATTTGCTTATCTCAGTTTCTATCTGTCGGTGTTGATGACAATTGTGTATTTTACCTCTACAGAGAGAACCTGCAGAAACTTCCCCAGCTCTCAGCCATCCACCATAACAACTGTATGTACATTGCGCACCACCTGCTAACCCTCGGACACCAGTTTCGGTATCATCTTCCTGTTCCGCTCAGTGATGGCGCTGCCACATTTGTGGACATGGTTCCTGGCTTTAGACGACTAGGTATCTGTGGTCTTCTGGTCACTGTTACATTTCAGCGCATTGTCCAGTATATCTGCTGTTTGCGGTAATTCACCCACATTGTGACACTACATTTACCAGTACACAAATACAACAAATGCCAAAAATTCTTCAAGGAATCAAGATGATATATACGTTGCAATATATGAAGATTTATTGTATTTCTGAGCCTAAAAGGTTGTCCTGTTGTCTCCATTACCTAAACAGGCACAGAGACTTTTCTGGCTCAGATGCGGCTGCAGAAAGGAGAACTTCTCGACAGGTTGTCAAATGCAAGATCTTTCCTTAACATGGAAGATGAAGACAATTACACAGCCGGGCACAAAGCAATACGACAGGTATACAGGATACATGATAAAACCAATGTTAGTTTCGTTACTGCTTTAAAAATGGAATAACCAGATATTCCTTTACGGTTTTTCACGTTTTATTTCTTCATTTATTTCTGCAACTAGTTGCTGTGATCCATGTTATCCCAGCATTTCTCCATATAAAGGTTACGTGGCCATTCAATCACTATTGGCCGTCAACTCCCCCATGGTGGGAACTCAGATTTTCTGACCGCTGAGGATTCCATAAGCCGGACATCATTTTACTTTCCAGGAAGACCTTTAATGCCAAAGTATCCCTTTAATGTGATGACGTCACAGATTTCCATGGCGGTGTCCCAAATGCTGAAGCTCTAAGCATTTTATGTTCCGAGTGTTTTATTTAGTGTATATTAATCTAGGATTATATGTAAGATTTCTGAATTTCTCCTAAATTTTGCAATGTTTTTCTTTTAAAGGTGATTCATCAGCTGAGTCGCTTGGGCAAAGTCTGGCAGGACGTGCTGCCCGTAGGCATCTACTGCAAAGCTATGGGGACGTTATTAAATACCGCCATTACTGAAATGATTAGCAAAATAACAGCCCTGGAGGTATGAGAAGCGTCTATCCAAATACAATGGCTTACTGTCTCTTCTGTACCCGCAACCGTGAGTGACATTAAAAGGGCTGCCCAATTTCTGAAGAGAAATTTTACTGGCATAGTAAGGGTCTCTGGCACTGTACTGGCATAGTAAGGGTCTCTGGCATTGTACTTGCATAGTAAGGGTCCCTGGCACTGTACTGGCATAGTAAGGGTCTCTGGCATTGTACTGGCATAGTAAGGGTCTCTGGGACTGTACTGGCATAGTAAGGGTCTCTGGGACTGTACTGGCATAGTAAGGGTCTCTGGCATAGTAAGGGTCTCTGGCATTGTACTGGCATAGTAAGGGTCTCTGGCATTGTACTGGCATAGTAAGGGTCTCTGGCATTGTACTGGCATAGTAAGGGTCTCTGGCATTGTACTGGCATAGTAAGGGTCTCTGGCATTGTACTGACATAGTAAGGGTCTCTGGCACTGTACTGGCATAGTAAGGGTCTCTGGCACTGTACTGGCATAGTAAGGGTCTCTGGCATTGTACTGGCATAGTAAGGGTCTCTGGCATTGTACTGGCATAGTAAGGGTCTCTGGCATTGTACTGGCATAGTAAGGGTCTCTGGCATTGTACTGACATAGTAAGGGTCTCTGGCAGTGTGCTGGCATAGTAAGGGTCTCTGGCATTGTACTGGCATAGTAAGGGTCTCTGGCATTGTACTGACATAGTAAGGGTCTCTGGCATTTTACTGGCATAGTAAGGGTCTCTGGCATTGTACTGGCATAGTAAGGGTCTCTGGCATTTTACTGGCATAGTAAGGGTCTCTGGCATTTTACTGGCATAGTAAGGGTCTCTGGCATTGTACTGGCATAGTAAGGGTCTCTGGCATTTTACTGGCATAGTAAGGGTCTCTGGCATTGTACTGGCATAGTAAGGGTCTCTGGCATTGTACTGGCATAGTAAGGGTCTCTGGCATTGTACTGGCATAGTAAGGGTCTCTGGCATTGTACTGGCATAGTAAGGGTCTCTGGCACTGTACTGGCATAGTAAGGGTCTCTGGCACTGTACTGGCATAGTAAGGGTCTCTGGCACTGTACTGGCATAGTAAGGGTCTCTGGCATTGTACTGGCATAGTAAGGGTCTCTGGCATTGTACTGGCATAGTAAGGGTCTCTGGCATTGTACTGGCATAGTAAGGGTCTCTGGCATTGTTCTGACATAGTAAGGGTCTCTGGCATAGTAAGGGTCTCTGGCATTGTACTGACATAGTAAGGGTCTCTGGCATTGTACTGACATAGTAAGGGTCTCTGGCATTGTACTGGCATAGTAAGGGTCTCTGGCATTGTACTGGCATAGTAAGGGTCTCTGGCACTGTACTGGCATAGTAAGGGTCTCTGGCACTGTACTGGCATAGTAAGGGTCTCTGGCATTGTACTGGCATAGTAAGGGTCTCTGGCACTGTACTGGCATAGTAAGGGTCTCTGGCACTGTACTGACATAGTAAAGGTCTCTGGCACTATACTGGCATAGTAAGGGTCTCTGGCAGTGTGCTGGCATAGTAAGGGTCTCTGGCATTGTACTGGCATAGTAAGGGTCTCTGGCATTGTACTGGCATAGTAAGGGTCTCTGGGACTGTACTGACATAGTAAGGGTCTCTGGCATTGTACTGGCATAGTAAGGGTCTCTGGCACTGTACTGGCATAGTAAGGGTCTCTGGCATTGTACTGACATAGTAAGGGTCTCTGGCACTGTACTGGCATAGTAAGGGTCTCTGGCATTGTGCTGGCATAGTAAGGGTCTCTGGCACTATACTGACATAGTAAGGGTCTCTGGCATTGTACTGGCATAGTAAGGGTCTCTGACATTGTACTGACATAGTGAGGGTCTCTGGCATTGTACTGGCATAGTAAGGGTCTCTGGCATTGTACTGGCATAGTAAGGGTCTCTGGCATTGTATTGGCATAGTAAGGGTCTCTGGCATTGTACTGGCATAGTAAGGGTCTCTGGCACTGTACTGGCATAGTAAGGGTCTCTGGCACTGTACTGGCATAGTAAGGGTCTCTGGCACTGTACTGGCATAGTAAGGGTCTCTGGCATTGTACTGGCATAGTAAGGGTCTCTGGGACTGTACTGACATAGTAAGGGTCTCTGGCATTGTACTGACATAGTAAGGTTCTCTGGCATTGTACTGGCATAATAAGGGTCTCTGGCATTGTACTGGCATAGTAAGGGTCTCTGGCACTGTACTGGCATAGTAAGGGTCTCTGGCACTGTACTGGCATAGTAAGGGTCTCTGGCACTGTACTGGCATAGTAAGGGTCTCTGGCACTGTACTGACATAGTAAGGGTCTCTGGCACTATACTGGCATAGTAAGGGTCTCTGGCATTGTACTGGCATAGTAAGGGTCTCTGGCATTGTGCTGGCATAGTAAGGGTCTCTGGCACTGTACTGACATAGTAAGGGTCTCTGGCACTGTACTGGCATAGTAAGGGTCTCTGGCACTGTACTGGCATAGTAAGGGTCTCTGGCACTGTACTGACATAGTAAGGGTCTCTGGCACTGTACTGACATAGTAAGGGTCTCTGGCACTGTACTGGCATAGTAAGGGTCTCTGGCATTGTACTGGCATAGTAAGGGTCTCTGGCATTGTACTGGCATAGTAAGGGTCTCTGGCATTGTACTGACATAGTAAGGGTCTCTGGCATTGTACTGGCATAGTAAGGGTCTCTGGCATTGTGCTGGCATAGTAAGGGTCTCTGGCATTGTACTGGCATAGTAAGGGTCTCTGGCACTGTGCTGGCATAGTAAGGGTCTCTGGCACTGTACTGACATAGTAAGGGTCTCTGGCACTGTACTGGCATAGTAAGGGTCTCTGGCACTGTACTGGCATAGTAAGGGTCTCTGGCATTGTACTGGCATAGTAAGGGTCTCTGGCATTGTACTGGCATAGTAAGGGTCTCTGGCATAGTAAGGGTCTCTGGCACTGTACTGGCATAGTAAGGGTCTCTGGCATTGTGCTGGCATAGTAAGGGTCTCTGGCACTATACTGACATAGTAAGGGTCTCTGGCACTATACTGGCATAGTAAGGGACTCTGGCAGTGTGCTGGCATAGTAAGGGTCTCTGGCATTGTACTGGCATAGTAAGGGTCTCTGGCACTATACTGGCATAGTAAGAGTCTCTGGCATTGTACTGACATAGTAAGGGTCTCTGGCATTGTACTGGCATAGTAAGGGTCTCTGGCATTGTACTGGCATAGTAAGGGTCTCTGGCATTGTACTGACATAGTAAGGGTCTCTGACATTGTACTGGCATAGTAAGGGTCTCTGGCATTGTACTGGCATAGTAAGGGTCTCTGGCACTGTACTGACATAGTAAGGGTCTCTGGCACTGTACTGGCATAGTAAGGGTCTCTGGCACTGTACTGGCATAGTAAGGGTCTCTGGCACTGTACTGGCATAGTAAGGGTCTCTGGCACTGTACTGGCATAGTAAGGGTCTCTGGCACTGTACTGGCATAGTAAGGGTCTCTGGCACTGTACTGGCATAGTAAGGGTCTCTGGCACTGTACTGGCATAGTAAGGGTCTCTGGCATTGTACTGGCATAGTAAGGGTCTCTGGCATTGTACTGACATAGTAAGGGTCTCTGACATTGTACTGGCATAGTAAGGGTCTCTGGCATTGTACTGGCATAGTAAGGGTCTCTGGCACTGTACTGACATAGTAAGGGTCTCTGGCACTGTACTGGCATAGTAAGGGTCTCTGGCACTGTACTGGCATAGTAAGGGTCTCTGGCACTGTACTGGCATAGTAAGGGTCTCTGGCACTGTACTGGCATAGTAAGGGTCTCTGGCACTGTACTGGCATAGTAAGGGTCTCTGGCACTGTACTGGCATAGTAAGGGTCTCTGGCACTGTACTGGCATAGTAAGGGTCTCTGGCATTGTACTGGCATAGTAAGGGTCTCTGGCATTGTACTGACATAGTAAGGGTCTCTGGCATTGTACTGGCATAGTAAGGGTCTCTGGCATTGTACTGGCATAGTAAGGGTCTCTGGCACTGTACTGACATAGTAAGGGTCTCTGGCACTGTACTGGCATAGTAAGGGTCTCTGGCACTGTACTGGCATAGTAAGGGTCTCTGGCACTGTACTGGCATAGTAAGGGTCTCTGGCACTGTACTGGCATAGTAAGGGTCTCTGGCACTGTACTGGCATAGTAAGGGTCTCTGGCACTGTACTGGCATAGTAAGGGTCTCTGGCACTGTACTGGCATAGTAAGGGTCTCTGGCACTGTACTGGCATAGTAAGGGTCTCTGGCACTGTACTGGCATAGTAAGGGTCTCTGGCACTGTACTGGCATAGTAAGGGTCTCTGGCACTGTACTGGCATAGTAAGGGTCTCTGGCACTGTACTGGCATAGTAAGGGTCTCTGGCACTGTACTGGCATAGTAAGGGTCTCTGGCACTGTACTGGCATAGTAAGGGTCTCTGGCACTGTACTGGCATAGTAAGGGTCTCTGGCACTGTACTGGCATAGTAAGGGTCTCTGGCACTGTACTGGCATAGTAAGGGTCTCTGGCACTGTACTGGCATAGTAAGGGTCTCTGGCACTGTACTGGCATAGTAAGGGTCTCTGGCATTGTACTGGCATAGTAAGGGTCTCTGGCACTGTACTGGCATAGTAAGGGTCTCTGGCACTGTACTGGCATAGTAAGGGTCTCTGGCACTGTACTGGCATAGTAAGGGTCTCTGGCACTGTACTGGCATAGTAAGGGTCTCTGGCACTGTACTGGCATAGTAAGGGTCTCTGGCACTATACTGGCATAGTAAGGGTCTCTGGCAGTGTGCTGGCATAGTAAGGGTCTCTGGCATTGTACTGGCATAGTAAGGGTCTCTGGCACTGTACTGGCATAGTAAGGGTCTCTGGCATTGTACTGGCATAGTAAGGGTCTCTGGCACTGTACTGGCATAGTAAGGGTCTCTGGCATTGTACTGGCATAGTAAGGGTCTCTGGCATTGTACTGACATAGTAAGGGTCTCTGGCATTGTACTGGCATAGTAAGGGTCTCTGACATTGTACTGGCATAGTAAGGGTCTCTGGCATTGTACTGGCATAGTAAGGGTCTCTGGCACTGTACTGACATAGTAAGGGTCTCTGGCACTGTACTGGCATAGTAAGGGTCTCTGGCACTGTACTGGCATAGTAAGGGTCTCTGGCACTGTACTGGCATAGTAAGGGTCTCTGGCACTGTACTGGCATAGTAAGGGTCTCTGGCACTGTACTGGCATAGTAAGGGTCTCTGGCACTGTACTGGCATAGTAAGGGTCTCTGGCACTGTACTGGCATAGTAAGGGTCTCTGGCACTGTACTGGCATAGTAAGGGTCTCTGGCACTGTACTGACATAGTAAGGGTCTCTGGCACTGTACTGACATAGTAAGGGTCTCTGGCACTATACTGGCATAGTAAGGGTCTCTGGCATTGTACTGGCATAGTAAGGGTCTCTGGCACTGTACTGGCATAGTAAGGGTCTCTGGCATTGTACTGGCATAGTAAGGGTCTCTGGCACTGTACTGGCATAGTAAGGGTCTCTGGCACTGTACTGGCATAGTAAGGGTCTCTGGCACTGTACTGGCATAGTAAGGGTCTCTGGCATTGTACTGGCATAGTAAGGGTCTCTGGCACTGTACTGGCATAGTAAGGGTCTCTGGCACTGTACTGACATAGTAAGGGTCTCTGGCACTATACTGGCATAGTAAGGGTCTCTGGCATTGTACTGGCATAGTAAGGGTCTCTGGCATTGTACTGGCATAGTAAGGGTCTCTGGCACTGTACTGGCATAGTAAGGGTCTCTGGCATTGTACTGGCATAGTAAGGGTCTCTGGCACTGTACTGGCATAGTAAGGGTCTCTGGCACTGTACTGACTGTACAGACTGTGTTTGACAATCCAATATGACAGAGAAGAGCTTACGTTCCATGACAAAAAAGGACGTCACAAGGTACAAGGGCTTGTTTTTTCATGTAGAGGGATGACATTTGCAACTCCTCAGGATGTTTATGGCTTGAAGTACATGGCTAAGATATTGGTGGGGGATATTGAATACTCTTGGTTTTTGACAGGATATTTCCACTGAAGATGGAGAGCGACTCTATACACTATGCAGTACAATGATTGAGGAAGGACCCCTCGTCTTCACCCCGCTTACGGAAGAAGGCAAAAACAAGAAGTTTCAGGAGGAGGTGCCCATCTATGTGCAGAAGTGGATGAAATTCAAAGAACTCATGATCATCCTGCAAGCAAATCTACAGGAAATTGTTGACCGGTGAGTACCAAGTCCGGTGGTAGATTTTATTCTCCAGCCCCTTTAATATGTGTTTTTCCTATTGAAGATATTTATGGTGAATCTACAGGATATATAAATAAATATCTGACAGGTAAGGATCCCTAGATAGTGAGGGAACATGGTTTCAAGATCGTCGACCTGCCTGTGAAGCTCAGCTGTAACTCACGTAGTCTGGAGAGGAGAGGACCATAGACGTGTGCGGCCATCACTCCAGTCAGCCTTGTCTTGATGGGGTAAATGTTATCTTCAAGTCTCTTTTAAAGGAGGCTGCTCCATTTGGATGACCTTTAAGGCCCCCATACCATCAGGAGAAAGGTTGGCCAAACCTGTGTCAGACCCCGCAGATCTTATATTCATGGCCTATCCAAATGAACCCCCATCTCTCTAATGACATATGCGGATATGTAAGGATAATTTTAGTCTTCATAGCCTTTCTCTGGCTCATGTTTGCCCTTTCTTTCTCCTTACAGGTGGGCAGATGGTAAAGGACCCCTGGCTACAGAGTTCTCTACCAATGAAGTGAAGAGTCTGATCAGAGCTTTATTCCAGAACACAGAGAGGAGAGCTGCAGCTCTGGCCAAGATTAAATAACCCCCATCCATATACGCCGCCTGTAATATTCTGTATATACGTCTCTTTGCGAATACCAGTAAATACCTTTAGAACTTTTAGCAATTTTGTTGTGTTTTTTTTAAAACTATTGTAAGGGGTAACAGCTCCTGATCTTCATAAAGTAGCATATTGCTAAACCCCAACTTGGGTAACTTAGTTACCTTTATGAATTACTAGCTGGTACCCGCGACTTCGTCTACGAAGTGGGTATATACAGGCGTGGGTATATACAGGCGCGGGTAAGGTTTTCGTACTGTGTATAAGGTATGGGATATAAAATGTAACTGTGTATCTTGTTTTTTTGCTGTAATTCTGAGAGCACATGAGACTTTTGTGATGAATGTAATTTGTATTTCAGCCGCTATACGGTGTTGGTATAAACTGTACATAGTGTCTTTGGGACAGAGGTATTTCAGGTTAATATACTTCGATATACGACATTGTATGATTTGTTATTTTCCTCCAGTACATGTAAGTTTTGGGCACAGGATACTTTTGAGTAAGCAACATAAAGTCTGGCCCTGTGCATGACAGTTTAGTAACTCCATGCGCCTCTTATTAATAGCAATGAACCCCATCATATCCCTCACATTAACCCTTGTGTAAGAGTTACTGATAGAGATGAGCGAGTACTGTTGGGATCAGCCGATCCGAACAGCACACTCGCATAGAAATGAATGGACATAGCCGGCACGCGGGGGGTTAAGCGCGCTGGCTACGTCCAAGCGGAAGTACCAGGTGCATCCACTCATTTCTATGGAGCGTGCTGTTCAGATCGGCTGATCCCAACAGTACTCGCTCATCTCTAGTTACTGATATGTGAGAGACTTGGAGGTAATTAAGTATCTTCATTACTGAGGTCTTTTATTAGTCCCTCCATGTCTCACATATTAGTAACCTTTATATGGGGCACACAGGGGTTAATATGAGGGACATGATGGGGTTTATTCCTATTAATGTGAGGCACACAGGGGTTAATATGAGGGACATGATGGGGTTTATTCCTATTAATGTGAGGTACATGGAGTTACTAACACTAAACTAATAACCCCATGCCTGACATTAATGAGAATAGGAAGTAAAGGAAGGGAGCTGTGTGTTTCTTACTTTCAGTTTGCTAGCAGCTTCGGCAGGAGCTATCACTATAGCAGGCAGGCAGAGACTTGAGCGACTAAGCTCCACTCCCTGGGTTTCCTGCACATCTCGCAAAGGGGAGTGTCCTTATGCCTCAGCTCTAGCAGAGACTTCATTTAACTCTTGCAGGTCCTGTGCTGCTGGCATGCCAGTGAAATATGGCAGGAGTGCCACTCTTGGCAGGTGTGCCAGGGGTTGCTGACCTCTGCTGTAGAGGGTAATATGAATTTTGTGGCTTGCTATGGTTCAAAGTGTGTGAGATTGCAGAGATAGTGATGTGAGTTTGGGTTTTGTGGGGGTCCTGGGAAAAACGTATGTGCGCTATTGTGATGAAAAGTAGCCTATTGCGCAATCGAGTGTAGGGACTATGTTTGTGGAAAATTTCAGCCAAATCGGTGGAGCGGTTTTTGCGTGATTGACCGCCAAACATCCGAACATCCAAAGGGTCCTGGGAAAAACGTATGTGCGCTACTGTGACGAAAAGTAGCCTATTGCGCAATCGAGTGTAGGGACTATGTTTGTGGAAAATTTCAGCCAAATCGGGGTCCAAAGTGTGTGAGATTGCAGAGATAGTGATGTGAGTTTGGGGTTTGTGGGGTCCTGGGAAAAACGTATGTGCGCTATTGTGACGAAAAGTAGCCTATTGCGCAATGGGGTGTATTAACTATGTTTGTGGAAAATTTCAGCCAAATCGGTCAAGCGGGTTTTGCGTGATTGACTAACAAACATCCGAACACACAAACCCACAAACATCCAAACTCACAAACTTTCACATTTATAATATTAATAGGATATAGACAGACACAGTATACACGTACAGGCTGTGGAGGTGCGGCATGTTCAGATGTTCCATGTTCAAAGTCATCCATGTCTGCTATAGAAATATAAAAAGCTTTATACTCTCCCTCCCTTTACACTCTCCTCACACTGGCACAGTTCTTCACTGAAGCCAGAAGAAATAATATAATATGCTCCACAGTGGCCCCCACACAGTATAATATGCTCCTGTACTTACTTGCACTCCCACGAGGAGCAGCCAGGTGGCGACCTCCTTCCACCACAGTGCAGTTGCTGATGAATGATGTCCTTGCACCTGCATCGGGGCAGAGACCTGCGGCCTACGCTGACCGTTTTCAGTTGTCTGTACATTTGCACATACACTTGATATAAGTGTTCGCTAACTGGGGGATGGGAACCGCTGTCCCAGATTCTCATTAGCTAGAGATTGAGGAGCCTGGCTCGGGCAGTGTTCCATTTGACATGCATCATTCGTGCCGTAGGTTTGCCACCATGAGGACTGGTGATAAATGTATTGATCGCTGGGGGTCTGACCACTGGGGACTGAGAATCCAGAATGACCTGTGTGAATGCAATGTTAGTTTAAAGCGTGAAGCACAAGGCTGGGATCCATTGTATGGGTTAATAACGGTAGACTAGCGTGCAAAAAATGACTTTCCAACGTGTTAAAAATGAAATTCCTCTTCAGTCGAAGGCTCCTAGTAATGCATCTGTATTAGGGAATTGTCCTTTATGCGGTTGCCTTACATATAACCACCATTGAAGACACATCGCATTCCGTATCACCTTCAGAAACGTAACGCTTCATGAATTTCTTCACATACGCTCTCTATTCTTGTGTAGCAATGACAACGATTCAGCAGAGTTCAAAGTCTTTTCCTCTGCTGGAAACTTTCCTCATTGCTTTAATACTTTATAGCTCTGCTTAATGGAGAATTAGAATGGTTTTCACATTGCGCAGTCCGATAACTGCTTTCTCTATAGGCGGATGGCGTGCTTGTCTAATAAAAAGCCGAGTGATTGTCATCGCCGTGATCGCTCCACTTCTTACAAGGAGCTTTATGGCTGGATTCAATTATTCCCTTCTCACTTGAGGTATCTGCAGGTTTGCTAGAAACTTCCAATGACTCGCCTCATAATCCTGTTATACAGAGATAAAGCACGAGAGGTAATGAGAAGCTGCTTAATATTACCTTGGTCATTTAGCTCAGTAAGATGAGACAATATTCCGATCTGTTTGTATAATATTATCCTTTCTGTGAAGCTTGTCATGGTCTGCAGTCGCCAGGACGTCCGGCACTAGTCATTTCACACTTTAAGTCTAGCTGTGAAGGAGTAGACGCTGAAATCTTAGGAGAAACTGTAGCTGTGACTGGCGGTATAGCCTGGCAATAAAGTACCTGAAGAAGGTTGATTCTATACAGAATGGATTGCTATGTGCCATGCTACCCATTGGATGATCTGTCCATATCGACGTTCACCTCCATGCACCTTTTGCTGTCACTCAAGTTTGTTGTTTCGCTCCCAACCCCTTGGAGACACAACATTGAACACCGCTGACAACTCTGCTTATGCTAGATCCATGTTGGCGAACCTAGGTTTGTCGTGGACGTGGCACTCTGAGCTCTATCTGTGGGCACCCATCTGTGGTAACAGATTATACTGTGTGAAGATCACTGTGGAGTAAATTGTACTGTGTGGGGGTCATTGTGGAGCAGATTGTACTGTGTAGGGATCATTGTGGAGCAGATTGTACTGTGTGGGGATCATTGTGGAGCAGATTGTACTGTGTAGGGATCATTGTGGAGCAGATTGTATTGTGTGGGGGTCATTGTGGAGCAGACTGTACTGTGTGGGGATCATTGTGGAGCAGATTGTACTGTGTGGGGATCATTGTGGAGCAGATTGTACTGTGTGGGAGTCACTGTGGAGCCGACTGTACTGTGTGGGGGTCATTGTGGAGCAGATTGTACTGTATGGGAATCACTGTGGAGTAAATTGTACTGTGTGGGAGTCACTGTGGAGCAAATTGTATTGTGTGGGGGTCATTGTGGAGCAGACTGTACTGTGTGGGGATCACTGTGGAGTAAATTGTACTGTGTGGGACTCACTGTAGAGCAGACTGTACTGTGTGGGGATCACTGTGGAGTAAATTGCACTGTGTGGGAGTCACTGTGGAGCAGATTGTACTGTGTGGGGGTCATTTTGGAGCAGACTGTACTGTGTGGGGTCCCCTCACTATTTATATCACAGTATCTGTTTTATAGCAGACATGTGATATTAGTACAGCTGTCATAACATTGCACGGCCACTATAAAACAGATCCTGTGCGATGTAAGTAGTGGACATTAATTGTTCAAAATTATTCCAAATGCGAACGTCTACCTTTCAGTGTAAAGTTGTTTGTATTATTGAAAACTCCGTAAAGCCCCATTCACATGACTGTATTTTGCGGGTCCACAATCCTGGATCTGCACAGTATTAAGCTTAAATTTATGTGTTGGCACTTTGTGATAATTTAGTGGTTTTGGGTTGCAGTTTGGGCACTCGGTCTGTAAAAGGTTCGCTATCACTGTGTTAGGTTCATACTAGTGCTGGCTGTCCATTATCCAGTACTGCCGGGACCCTGAACACCAAAAAGGCGGATCCTATTGATTATAATGATATCCGTCTTTTTTAAGCTGAAACCGGCGGAGGAAAAAGTCCTCCGTGCAGGTCTTTTTCCTCTGCCCATTTTTGTCGGACTCTGCAACAGAGACTACGATGTGAACCTAGCCTTAGACGAGTAGTGATCTGCCAGGGTGACAAACCTAAGTGTCTCACGTCAAGGATTCTGTTCCTCTTAATTTGTGACAAGTGACGATAACTGGTACGTCAATGAACATGAAGCATCGCACAGTCATCCCACACCGTTTAGGGCTCATGCGCACTACAGTCGTTTTTATACGTAATTGTGGATAAAAGTACGGATCCTTACACACAGCCGCAGTTCTATTATTGAGATCAGGCGCCAGAAAAGACGCAAAATATAGCGCAGGTCCTATACCTATACTATACCTATACTTGCGGCTCGGTCAATTTATTTTAATGTATGATTCGCGGACGACCAGTCCATGTGTTGTGTGCTGCTTTTTTTTTTTTTTTTCCTGACCCGTACACTGACCATAGTCGTGCACATGAAGTCTTAAAGGGGTTGTCCAGGAATCTCAGGCTGAGGAGACTTTGGGTAAAATACTTTGCTTTCAATGCTTCTCCCAATTACCCCATATTGGAGCTGGGAACATGAAAATTTGGCTATTTGCAGATCTTGGAGACTCCTGTTATTTCCTTGATTTTCGTTACTTTACGGCTTGTCCTTCTTGGTGTTGCAGTTTCACGACATTGATCAAGTGCTCATAGACTTTGCTGTTATATAAGAGCTTTGGTTCTGTGAGTCTTCTGTGTGATTTTTCTCTGTATGTATAGTCCCATCCTAATCCAAGCCCTAGACTGTATTCTGCGTGCTGGGAATTGCCATATGACTGAATATAGGGGATATCTATCTGTGCTGATAAAATTAAGATATGCACATAGGGAAATGTGACTTCCGTCTTCCCATATGCAGATAAGGACGTGACTAGCTCTGCTTTATCATCAATATTGCGCAGTGTTCACACAGACATATGTTTATTCTGATTTTCTTAGTTGAGATCTGTTACTATATATGATACAAAATTCATGTGACTGCCTCCTTAATGTATTTACATATGTGCTGTGCTTCATTTTTATGTAGAAAGAGATATGTCTATGTGCTGTGCTTTGTCTTTAGGAATAATTGACAATACTTAAAGCATCCATGATTCGGGCAATCAACACTGGTCAATGCATTCCTATGGGAAAAAGTCAGCTCCCGCATATCGCAAGTTGACAGGGATCCCGACGTAATACAGTGACTTGGGCATGTTAGATGCCCCCAGACATGCTTCCCCTGCTGTCCCAGTTGCATTCCAGGGTGTTGGCATCATTTCCTGGGGTGTCATAGTGGACTTGGTGACTCTCCTGATTCGAATAGTGGTTTCCCCCTTAACGAGTATTTATTCCCCATAGACAATAATTGGGTTCAATGTTCGATCGAACAGTCGAGTATTGAGCGGCTACTCGAATCGAACTTCGAACATTTCACTGTTCGCTCATCTCTAATTGTATACATATATGCCCAGATAAGCAGTAATTGCAGCAGTCAGCACTAGAGGGAGCTGTTTGCACATGTTAGAAATTGTGCAGCGCGTTAGCAGAAAAAAGGGATAGAAACAGTGAAATGGGTGCACATATACAGTATATATATATATATATATATATATATATATATATATATATATATATTAGTTTTAATGAAATCTATCTTTCCTTATATTGCATAAACCTCCAATAATTTCTTCGACCTACCAGTCATAAAGGTCGTCCGCTATTTAGCTTTGTCAGTAAAATTTCTCTACAAAGGCAAATGAAAATGTCAGCTACATGGTGATAAGTACGTGGACAACCTCTCTTGTAAAGAATCTGGATATGTCACTGACAATGCTAAGGCTGGATTGTTACAGAGGAAGATTCCAGAAACTGCAAACAGTCCTCTCTAGTCCCGTCAGCGCCCAGAGATCTGACTGATGAGGAGAAACTGATCGGGATGGATCTGATGTGGATGGGGGGTGCACTTTATGAGTTTGGGTCCCATAGATTTGTACTATATCATGATTGGGGGTTTTCTGGTACCCTCGATCGCTCTGACTTATAATGGGGTTCGCTACTATAAGGGTATGTTTGGGGGTGGCTTTCACTCCTGAGTCCAGGGCAGATTCCATCTGGAATCTTCCTTATATTGTTTTCAATGAGAGGCAGAGACTTGGAAACTTGAAGTGTCCTGCTTGATCTTGCCGCTTCTCGAGGCTCCTTGCTGGTTAGTCCCATTCATCTGGGGCTTCTAGGGCAGCATAAAGCCGCAACGGAACGCCAATGCACTGTATCAATATCTGGTCTCGGCCAACCGCACTGAATATGCCGGCGACAGAAAATGAAAAGGAATTCCTCTACGTTTTCTGCCGTGTGAACATACCCTAATAACAGTCACATCATCGGTTTCTTTAATGTACTCTGTTAAAGGGGTTTTCCAGACTAAAGGTATTTAACAACTTTCATAACTATAGGTCATTAGTATCAGATTGGTGGTGGTCTGACACACTGAACCCTTACCGATCAGCTGTTCTCAGAGAATGGAGCAGAACAGTGATGTTCTTTGTGTAGTGGCTAAACTGCAATGTACCTTCTATTAAACTGAATGTGAGTTGATCTGCAGTACCTTGGTCTGACCACTACACAGACAACAGCGCTGTCTGCTTTCTGCTACATTCTCTGTGTTTCAGCTGCTGAGAAAAGCTGATCTGTGAGGGTGCTTGCTGTTGGACTTCCACTGATCTTACATTGATGATATTAACAGGTTCATTATTATTTTTTTAGCCTAAAAAAACATCTTTAGGACAGGGCCCCAAAGGACGGAAACTCTGCGACTATACATAATTTGGTGCATTTTAGACCATATTATGTCTTATATTCAGATGCTGTTTGTGCAAATAAAAACTATTCAAGGATATATTATAGATATGCAAATAAATTTTAATAGTTTGCTCATTAAACTACAAGTGTCCCTCTCTTACAGACCCAAACGTTGCAAGCAATTGCCTAACAATCTGATACATTCACCATATGTGATGATCCTTTAAGACGTCTTACATAGTACAATGCTATACAATACTGGAGAGACTTGCAAATGACAATGTCACCGCACAGAAGTCTAGTAAGAGGACGGCTAATATCTAAGATTAAGCGCAGGATGTATAATACACATAGCAGTCATCGGGATAAGATCAAATACTTCTTCACACTGGAGGAATGACATCGCTGCTGGGAGTCGTACGGCGGAGGCTCCTGGTATGTAATGGACTGGGATATTATTTAGCTTAGTTTCGCATGAGTCGCATACACCAGATTCCCCCTATACAGCAGTCCGTCAGTAACAGGAACTTCTGTGTATTGTATTGTTACAAGAAATAAGCACAACGGGCTGTCTACAATAAGAAAATCTTTACTCACAGACCCCATAAATTATAGATTTTATACAGAAAAGTCCTCTGTACAGGTGGAATCGGCTCTGATATAGATGTGAATGAATCGTTATAAGGGCCTTCTAGTTAGGAGATTACTTTAGTATACTGTCTGTGCTAGAGTTCCTGTGTAAATGAAATGCACAACCTAGGAAGTGTGGGAAGTGGTTGCCTAGTTCTGACAGGACGTACCGATACGTCCAGTCAGAACAGAGCAGCTACACGGAGATCGTTCAGCTACTGAAGCTGGGAGCCGGCTGTAACTTCAGCCAGAGCTCCCAGAGAGATGGCAGGGAAGGTTTATTCCCTTCCCTGCCATCTCGATCGCTGTGTATACAGTGCTCAATGAGCGCTGTATACACGTCTATGGGTGCTGCCATGATGCGGCCGCCCTCTGACCCGGCGGACACGTGATCCACCGGGCTCAGTGTCTTACAAGAGCTGCCGGGTCCTACAGGACCCAGATCAGCTCTGTAAGTGTAAAGAACAGCGTGCAGGAGGCTGTATTCCTCCTGCAACTGGGACTAAATGTACCAGCCTCAGTTATAGGGGAAATCAGCCTCCCTAACAAAAAAAAAAAAAAAAGTGATCAGATGTCCCCAAAGGTCTCTTATCACCTTATGGGGACACAATCTGGAAAAAAATTAAATAATAATAATAAAAACGTTAAAAAAAAAAGAAAATAAATTAATTAAAAAAATAAAATAATACGCTAATAAAACGCCGTTATTAAAGGTTATAGCCCCACCCCCGACAACACCATACAAAATAAAAATTACCGTAACGGAGAGGAAAAACTATTTTATAAAGTATTTTAGTAGTGCTTTGTGTTATTAAATAAAAAAAATAAATAAAATGAAAACCTATTATGTTTATATTTTCCCGGATATAAAAAAAAATGAAAGCACATTCGAAAATAAAAACAATATAAAAATAAAGCCCTATGTGTCCCCGAAAAAAGACGCAAAAATTAGTTGAATGAGACATACGAGAAAAATGTTACAGCCCTCAAAACCGCACGTACAAAATAAACCTAAAATGTGTCTGGTCCTGGACCACAAATTGGCCCGGTACTGAAGTGGTTAAATCTAAATTTTATTAACTTCATCCACATCCGATGAGTGAATATTGCTTAGCATGTTACCCGTGTTGTGGCCATACCGATGTCTCGTGCTGCTGTAAATAGTGAGTGGTGTTACCCTAGTGCAATGGGCGAGTTTAATGGGAGTGTGGAAACAGAGTCGCTTTTATGATTATATCTGGGTCCGATGTGTATGCGGTAAGATGATCAGATAACCACCACAATTGGTATTCAGTAAGTGTATATATATATGGGCGTATTCCTTGGCACTATCCTTCCGTTAAAGAAACTATATCTCCCTATAAAACCCTATGCACTTCTTTGCTTGTTGTGGTGCCAAGGCTTGGTCCCCAGATGTGACACTGGGCCAGTAACTTTGGGATTCTTGCCCCTTGTGGATCCCACCTGGACTCACTTATCTTAAGTGCAGCAAATACAGCAGGTCAATCCCTCATACAATAAATTCAAGGAGGCATTCTTAGATCTTGGCACATATGTGAGGGTTCCGAATAGATCTGATAACGTTCTCCCAATTTGTGTATTTGGGGTTGGTTTCCTTGACGTGGCATTGCGGTAGCAGTCTTGGGACCTATGCCCCTTATCTATATCCTCTCTACGACGTACGTATTGTGTATCACAGCCGTTCTATCCCTCTGAGATAATTTAGTTAAATTTATGTTTTAGTTACGCTTTTTTCCCCATCGTAGATCAATGAATCTTCTTTCAACAGTGAGAAGTTTATTATTTTTCAACAGTGAAGTGATATATGTGTGTCACAAGCAATTTGCAACGCACTGTGTAGTTCTAACATCTTTCTACCACAGCTAGGAATGTTTTCAGTATTTTACTCTACACTAGATCCTGCCTGGGATCCAACCAGGTGTGCTCACCGGGATCATTGAGCCTAGGGCACCCAAGACCTTGTTGTTGGTTTAAAAGTTGTCCATCCTTGGACCACAATTGGTAGGTACTAACTACTGCTTACTGAGAGCGTCCCACAAGGCTGCTGTCACCATGATTTGGCCCTTGTCAAGGTTGTCGTGGTAGAAATGTTCTGACCTAGTCATCTAGCCACCATGATTTGGCTTTTGTCAAGGTTGTCGCAGTAGAGATGTTCTGACCTAGTCATCTAACCACCATAATTTGGCTTTTGTCAAGATTGTTGTGGTAGAGAAGTTCTTCTGACCTAGTCATCTAGCCACCATGATTTGGCCCTTGCCAAGGCTGCCGTGTTGTAGATGTTCTGACCTAGTCATCATGATTTGGCACTTGTGAAAGTCGCTCAAATTCTTCACTCAACGTCAAAGCTCTTGCTGCCTAGTATATCACACCCCTTCACAGGTGCTATTATACGATAATTTTTTCACATGCATTTCATTTATTTTTATTAATATTTGTCAGAAAAGAGCTATTTTTGTACCTTTTTTTTTTAAGCAATTGCAGCTGTCTAAAACATAGTGGGTATGTGGCTGAGATCTCTGTGATGCAGAGAAACATCTGATGTTATCACTAATGAAAGTGAATACCAAACCATTGCCATTAGAAAATATGTTCAGTTCCCTCTGGCAGTCTTGACCAGTGGTTGCTGAAGGAATAAAATCTAAAGCATTTCTAATGTCCTTTTGGGAGCACTACAAAATATTTGTACATTTCTGTTAGTCCATGTCATTTATAGCCATGTTTACATTGTTATCTGTGTAGTGTATGTTGTACCAAACCCTTGCAAAATAGATGTTGAGTTCATGGGCTGACCCTAGCAGAGGGAGTTTTGCAAGGAAGAGCAGACAGTTGGAAGTAGGGAGGTGTGTGAGGAGAAGCTAGGAGACTGAGCCAGAGCTTATACAGATACAGTCCTATGAAAAAGTTTGGGCACCCCTATTAATCTTAATCATTTTTAGTTCTAAATATTTTGGTGTTTGCAGCAGCCATTTCAGTTTGATATATCTAATAACTGATGGACACAGTAATATTTCAGGATTGAAATGAGGTTTATTGTACTAACAGAAAATGTGCAATATGCATTCAACCAAAATTTGACCGGTGCAAAAGTATGGGCACCTCAACAGAAAAGTGACATTAATATTTAGTAGATCCTCCTTTTGCAAAGATAACAGCCTCTAGTCGCTTCCTGTAGATTTTAATCAGTTCCTGGATCCTGGATGAAGGTATTTTGGACCATTCCTCTTTACAAAACAATTCAAGTTCAGTTAAGTTTGATGGTCGCCGAGCATGGACAGCCCGCTTCAAATCATCCCACAGATGTTCAATGATATTCAGGTCTGGGGACTGGGATGGCCATTCCAGAACATTGTAATTGTTCCTCTGCATGAATGCCTGAGGATTTGGAGCGGTGTTTTGGATCATTGTCTTGCTGAAATATCCATCCCCGGCGTAACTTCAACTTCGTCACTGATTCTTGAACATTATTCTCAAGAATCAGCTGATACTGAGTGGAATCCATGCGACCCTCAACTTTAACAAGATTCCCGGTGCCGGCATTGGCCACACAGCCCCAAAGCATGATGGAACCTCCACCAAATTTTACAGTGGGTAGCATGTGTTTTTCTTGGAATGCTGTTTCTTTTTGGACGCCATGCATAACGCCTTTTTTTATACCCAAACAACTCAATCTTTGTTTCCAAAATGAAGTTGGCTCGTCCAAATGTGCTTTTGCATACCTCAGGCGACTCTGTTTGTGGCGTGCTTGCAGAAACGGCTTCTTTCTCATCACTCTCCCATACAGCTTCTCCTTGTGCAAATTGCGCTGTATTGCTGACTGATGCACAGTGACACCATCTGCAGCAAGATGATGCTGCAGCTCTTTGGAGGTGGTCTGTGAATTGTCCTTGACTGTTCTCACCATTCTTCTTCTCTGCCTTTCTGATATTTTTCTTGGCCTGCCACTTCTGGGCTTAACAAGAACTGTCCCTGTGGTCTTCCATTTCCTTACTATGTTCCTCACAGTGGAAACTGACAGGTTAAATCTCTGAGACAACGTTTTGTATCCTTCCCCTGAACAACTATGTTGAACAATCTTTGTTTTCAGATCATTTGAGAGCGGGCTGTCCATGTTCGGCGACCATCAAACTTAACTGAACTTGAATTGTTTGTCCAAAATACCTTCATCCAGGATCCAGGAACTGATTAAAAGCTACAGGAAGCGACTAGAGGCTGTTATCTTTGCAAAAGGAGGATGTACTAAATATTAATGTCACTTTTCTGTTGAGGTGCCCATACTTTTGCACCAGTCAAATTTTGGTTTAATGCATATTGCACATTTTCTGTTAGTACAATAAACCTCATTTCAATCCTGAAATATTACTGTGTCCATCAGTTATTAGATATATCAAACTGAAATGGCTGCTGCAAACACCAAAATATTTAGAACTAAAAATGATTAAGATTAATAGGGGTGCCCAAACTTTTTCATAGGACTGTATGTGTCATGATAGGGGCAACTTGGTGGCTCAGTGGTTAGCACTGCAGCCTTGCAGCTCTGGAGTCCTGGGTTCAAATCCTGCCAGGAACAACATCTGCAAGGAGTTTGTATGTTCTTCCTGTGTTTGTGTGGATTTCCTCCCATACTGCAAAGACATACTGATATGTCTGACATATTATTATTGAAATATTTTTATTTGTTTGCATCAGAATCAAAGTATCTAAAGTATCCGTGTTTTACATGAATTGTCTATAAAACATGAGCTCACCGGAGACCTGTCAGTAACGTCCATGTAAATTGCATATGGTATACAGGTTACAGGGACGTCAAGGACAAGTGTGACATAACCTCATTTTTCATGGACTGCGATTAGACAGGTCCCAAACCCTGATAACAATTCTCTTTTACAATGGTATTGGGTTTCTGTGCGTTCCTCCACACCATGGTTTCTGTATGAGTGCTGGGATGAATGACGTTTGTTCTCCTGTTTAGAGGACTTTGGGCCACCAGAAAAAGAGAGACAATTCCTTTTCTTTAATTAGATATATTACAAAATTTCTCTTAGGGCGGGTTCATATCTGCATGTCCGACTAAAAAAAACGGTTTCGGGGCAGACAGGCAGAGGCCGCACACGAGCGGACACTTTGCAAATCCATTCAAGTGAATGGGTGTGAAAATTGACCGCCAGGTTTCCGTCCCCTGTCCAGTTTCTCGTGCAGAAGACGGAAAACCACCAGATTGGCTAAACCGGAGACTGGGCGCTGGCGTGAACCCGTCCTAACTATTGATTTATGTTTTTTAACAAGTTGGTGACCACTTAAGACTGCAAGACATACTACTGCAAGAAGTGAACATGACTAAGAATAAGGAGAAGGAAAGGCTGTAAAGTGTTGTTAAATATCTTGTATTTGCCGGTGAGACTTGTGTCCACTGTTAAATATCCGGACCTGGCCTTGTCCACGATAGGAAGAAGTCAGCTTGTTATAAATCAGTGTAGAGGTTTATTAATATCTTGAAGGAAAACACAGGAACAGGGAAAATGTCCAAATAACACAAATATCAGTCAATTGTCAATAGCTTACATCTTCAGAGAAGTTAAATCATCTGGATATCTTGTAGTTACAGCTTGGTTCATGCTTGTCATCTGGTTGGTGGACTTGGGCTGGTTACGACGTCCATGGATGTCCATCTGCCTGGACCACCCACCCTGGTGTTCCCAAAGACAGACCTCCTGGTCTTCCCCTGGTCTTCCCAAAGACAGACCCAGACATGTGTATTTCTTACTCATTTATATTCATGAGTGGGTGTTACCTTCCATCTTGTAGCTATGTAAGGAGATTTCTAAAATGGTCTACTCTAACCGCACCCATGCACCCAAAATATAAGACTATGATGTCAGTAGAGTGTTAACCCCATGTCTGCTAGAGAATATTGTAAATATATAATATTTAACATTTCCCCCTTTTGAGAGTGAAATATCTGTTTGAACTCTCAAGATATACCATACAACAATATTCATTCAATTAGATTATATCTTCTTTCTTCTTTGCTGAATACTGGAACTTAATTTTCATTAATTGTCCATATAATAATTTCATCAATTTGCGATACATTTTGACATTAGTAAACGTTATGGTATGTTATGGTAAACTGTGATCAAAGATGGAAACAATTTGATCCACTATCTAACCTACACCTGATGAAGGCTCTTCTTTCATCGTCTGGTCTTCTGGTCATCTCTTCTTCCGTCATAATAGAAGGCTTATTACCACAAATGTAGTTCTTGACTTAAAGTCCTTTAGATTTCCTCCGTGTTGTGCAGATATTATAACATTGTCCATTAAAGTTCATATTGTGAAGATATTGATATAACAGCAAAGTCCATATGTTATGTTTCACTTTACCAAGACATAGACTGTAGAGGAGTTTCCTTTGCTAATCACCTTGACCACCTGTCACTGTAGAATCATGTGACACTTCTGGAGCAATACTGCAAAAGCAAGGCAAGTGTGAATTCTGACATCATCCCTGCTGCTTGTCAGTAAGGTTCAGTCCTGGAATCTCAGTCTCTTGGATACACAATATCTGTATTCGGGTTTTATCATTCACAACCCTTTTGCTCACCAAACAACTTGAAGTCTTGAAATAGAGAGGATTCCACCAAACATTGATGAGGACGTCTTTATATCTGTCCAATCATCAGCTGATCAAAGGTTCCAAACTCCAGTAATAGTTTTTAAACACAGTCCTTGGCATAAGCTTAAGCATATAGCATCATACCTTCAGATTTTGTCTTTTCCCGCACATCTTCTTCTTGTAACTGTTAAAGTCTTTTTATTAACATTTGATATCAAACTTTATCATAATCTTGGACTTGATTGAAGATAAGTTTTCTTTCCCTAATAGCTAAGCCAAACTAGGCAATTAACTAAACTATAATATCACAGTGTACCATATCATTCATTTATATATCATACTTCTCTTTACATTGTATCAATATTTATATTTGACTTATTAAAATATTGATATTCAATACATTTATCAAACTATCAGATAATAGTACTTTGGATACAATAATCTATATAAACATCATATATCAACATATATCTTTATATCTATATGTATGAATATATATGTGTAATTTACTTGTGATGACAAATTGCAACATAACTCTGAAATATAATGTGATTATTAATTACCATTCTATAGACAATCACAATATTTATTCTTTAGTTAGAACTTTTCACCAATTATACTAAACATATGTTCCTATATGAATGTGTTATATTATACTTAATCATACATTTTCTAAAGTTTAATCACTTTATTTCCTTTTTAATAAGATATTATTTTATTTTAAACATTCATTTATTAAATATCATTGTGTTCTTTATCTGAGACACAATATTAACCTTTATTCATAAAAACGTATGTGCCTAAAGTTTCCTCTTAACACCTCGTCTCTTCACAGATTCCTGTGACCTTCTTAACCTTTCAGATACCTCCAATACCAAGAATAGAGACAACACTTGTGCCAACACACTCTTGTCTCTGTCTTAAACTTAACTGTATATATTCTTGTGTACTGGCTGTATATGAATACCATATATATGAAATAAGTATATAAACATAAACTTTTCAAAATATGTCACATCCTATAATCAGAAGTTTGAAGAATAAACCAGAGACTATCTCTCTTGATATCCCATATCCTTTGATGATATTATGCTTCTCCTTTCATGAAGATGATTAGCTTATCTCATTTGCATATAAGACATATTTTTCCCAATGTTTGTTTTCCCAATGTTTGTTTTCCCAATGTTTGTAGATGTTGATGTGTGTAAGTGTATGCAAGTGTGTGTGTACATGTAAGAATACATAATGAATAATAATACAATAAATCAATACTGCAATACTGGCTATAGCTAACTAGATTTTCCCACCATAACTAATATATTTATTATCCCATGATCCAATTACCACAATAAACCTTTATTATTTGTCAGGTTTGAACAAATATATTGAAGATTATCTGTATCTTCTCAAAAGCTACTTTTTCCTACAGAATGTTCACCTAAAATAACCTTGCTTTGTAGTGCAGCTGTCACCTTTTCTCTCAGCTCATGTGACTTAAACACTTGGTTTTCCTGTAGGTATAAACATATGAGGTTCCTTTCAATGGATTTCACATATATTTGCTAATTTCCCAATTTAATATAGAGGATCATATAAGATAAAAAATAGAAAGAAATAGAAAAAGAAAATAGAAATAGAAAATAGAAAGAAATAGAAAATAGAAAGAAAATAGACGTCTCTTTGTTGGATATATTTTCCTTTTTTCCTTGTTGGATGCATCCTGATTTTCTTAGGCCTATTTGTGATGTCACAGATCTGTTGTATACACCAGTGGACACATAACACACATAACACTTATACTGACCAGCCCATCAGGGTCACAGGTCACAATGTGTTGCTGTCAATCAACTGACCACATGAACGAACACTTATTCTCACAGTAAGTAAGAGCTCCATGCCTAGTTGCATGCCTTCATACATAATGGATTATAACTTGAAAATCCTAAAAACATGGACTTTACATGAAACTATTGAAAAACATGCTTGAGGTAAGTTAGAACTTCTATCACTTTATCATGCATTGTTATTAGTCACACCATGTGAAATTAGTTTACTCATTAATAGTTAGACACTCCATGTATTCTTTTGGCTATAAGGAAAGAATGATGAATGAATGGACATCACTGATTGAACTGATCCATTTTTCCATATATCTATATCTGATGAGAAAAAATAGATAAACTTTAGCAAAAACCAAATTAATACAATAATGATTTTAACCAATGGAAAATTTAATAACTTTATGGATCCCTAGTACTATTTGATCATATTCATATAATGTACATAACATGTTCCTCCTCTCTCTGCATCCAGAGAGTGGACTATGACAAAAATCTGTCACCACACATCAGGCTCTCCTCCTATATGTGTGTGTATATATATAATAATATGATCCATAGTATTATTCACAATAGCATAATTAGGATTATTTTACAAACATTATCACATAATCATGTGGGTTATACCTGATCATTGGACTTCTCCTCATGTAAAAGGGATTTCTCTTTACATAGCCAGATAGTACATAAGTAAATACTCAATAGACAGTCATTCCTTCAGAGATACTTTTAAACTCGACCCCTGACCTTCCTGTCAATCACATCCCACAATAACTCCACCAGGTCATTAGAGAATGCCAAGCTTGCCCTTTTCCTAAAAATATTAGGTAGCTCAAATTCCTCTTGGTTACTGGGAAGATCTGACATTTTGGAGACAACTGGTACATTCCCAGATACATTCTTTTGCAGATACTCAATAGATTTGGCTGGCTGCAATTCTTTAATTTCAGTTAATAATGGAATTTCAATTTGTGGATTTTCTTGCATGGCATATGGTTTATATGCAACATGTAATTTCCTACGTTTCTCATAGATTTTGTCACTTTCCCTCCTATAAATAGGGGACACTTTAACATGATTTGACAGATGTCTCTTAATAGGCTTTGCTTTTTGCTTTGGACATACTCGATTTACATTTGACATATGTTTCTGATGTCTTCTGGCCATGTCCAATAAACTAGCAGCTTCAAATAAAGTCTTCTTATCTGACGCACTGGCAAGGGTGACTGCATCCAAAAATTTGAACTTTTTAACAAAACTTTTCACCATAGATGAAGAGTTCACCTTTTGAATGACAGTTTTGTATGTTCTCTCAAATTTAGACATGAATGCAAATGTACATTCTTTTCTGCCAATCTTTATCTCATTCAGTATGTCAGGTGTTGGCACGCTGTCACCTCTAGTGCACCAGATTAATTTCTTTAATCTCTCCACATCACTGTCTTTTAACCATACATCTGACTCATTATCATAAGACATTTTTGCAGACAAACGTTCTGTAAAATCAATAGGAAGCCATAATTTAAACAGTTTATTTCTCTGTTCAATATTTAGATCAAATTTCTCTGCATGGCTTTCAAAAATTTCTGAGTTTCTACACACATGGATCTTTACATCATATGTGGGAATGGCTTTACTCAGATTGATCAAATATTCCTGAGATTTTAATTTCAATTTAGTTTCTTGTATCATTTGTTCCTCACCATCTATGGCCATTACTGCCACATGGTGCTCTTTATCAACATATTGAGATTTCTCATCTGTCTGAACAGATTTATGCATACTATTACTTAATTTCTTTTCTGTTACCATGTCATTAAAAATCTTTACCAAAGAAGCTATATTCCTAAATACCTGCTTCTCTTTTGTAGAACAAATTCTATTTTCAATCTTAGAATTTGCCTGCTCACATTGTGTATACAAATCTTGCCATATACTCGCTAAATTGTCACTAGCCACAATTTTAAACTCAACGTTACATTTTTTAGACAATGACTCAAATTTTTCCATACTTTAAAAGTAAAATCTTTACTCACCACTGTAGAAAGCTTCACCTTCAGCTTATCCTTGGAACAGTTGGTCCCTGTCATCAGAACGTCTCAGTACGTCTGGCACTTGTGGTCCTTCTGTGTTTCCTCACAGGCTTTCCTCACACAGGCTTCCGTATCATATAACACGTACAACAGTCATCTGTATCTCACCAATATAAGTTCTTTTTCGAAGTCTTCCTGAAGCTTGCAATTCATACAACTTGCAAAATACTCCTCTCTTCCCCCTTAATTGTAAGTGAACGGAACGAGAAAAACAGGAAAAAAAACGACCGTGCTGGCTCGCCACTGTTAAATAGCCATGAAGTAACGGAGGAAGGCTGGCTCGCCACTGTTAAATATCTTGTATTTGCCGGTGAGACTTGTGTCCACTGTTAAATATCCGGACCTGGCCTTGTCCACGATAGGAAGAAGTCAGCTTGTTATAAATCAGTGTAGAGGTTTATTAATATCTTGAAGGAAAACACAGGAACAGGGAAAATGTCCAAATAACACAAATATCAGTCAATTGTCAATAGCTTACATCTTCAGAGAAGTTAAATCATCTGGATATCTTGTAGTTACAGCTTGGTTCATGCTTGTCATCTGGTTGGTGGACTTGGGCTGGTTACGACGTCCATGGATGTCCATCTGCCTGGACCACCCACCCTGGTGTTCCCAAAGACAGACCTCCTGGTCTTCCCCTGGTCTTCCCAAAGACAGACCCAGACATGTGTATTTCTTACTCATTTATATTCATGAGTGGGTGTTACCTTCCATCTTGTAGCTATGTAAGGAGATTTCTAAAATGGTCTACTCTAACCGCACCCATGCACCCAAAATATAAGACTATGATGTCAGTAGAGTGTTAACCCCATGTCTGCTAGAGAATATTGTAAATATATAATATTTAACAAGTGTGTGATGCTGAAAACTGTGTTACTAGTCTGTACTTCCCAAACTTCCCAAGTGTGTGCTAAACGCTCCAGAGCGAGATTTCGGCAGCTGTAAAACACCTTCATCTAATTAAATAAAAAAACCTCCAGCTCGGATACAGCTGTCAAAACGTGTTAAATAAGATTTATTATATCACTTCAATAAGACATAGCAAAAAAACAGCAGCGTATGACTGAGAGTAATTACCGGAGCAATCAATTATACTAATTACATGGAAATCCACCGCACAAATCTGAGCCGGAATGGAATTCACTTTATCTATGGATGCTCTTTGTAGCCCGTCAGCAAATCCTTGGCTATGAGAACTGAATGTCACTTTTTTAAATTATTTTTAGGCGTAGTGATCCTTCACCTCTAAGGTAACCGCTGCCAGGATCAGAATAATTTATTCTCTCAATATCCAATATATTAGATTTACCCTAAATAACCCGGGAGACGGAAAGACGACGTCTGCTGTATAAGTCTCTGTTATATACAGATGTAGCAGAACTTGTCGTGGTTCTTTGGTAATGGAACAGTCTGACATTATGTATGACATATAGAGAATATTTTTGAGGCCATGTAATATTTTTCTAGAACATTATACACGTATACAAGTGAATGAATGGCTTGGTACCATCACCACTTCATTTTTTGATGAACTGCCCAGTATATATGACACTATTTCCTAAGTATCTAGATGGTCCTTCTTGTGTCGACCTCACAATTGCCAAAATCCTGTAACGCCATGTTCTGGATAGATCGGCAGTCACTGGATACCACCATAACTGGTGTTCAGATGTTGACGTAGCGTCTAATCCTCCTGTAAAACAGAAAAATACTCTTCCAGTTGGTCCTTCAAATGAGATTGTGAATACAGTAGAGGGGCGAGGACCATCCAGAACGTTACCTCAATGCTCTTATGTATCCAGTCTAGAAAGGATACAATGTTAGTATATACACCCGGGCGGTTGGGTTCGGCACATCCCATTCCCCAGCTCACCACTCCAACCAGACGCCAGGTGTAGTCAGTCTGACAAACCAAAGGCCCGCCGCTGTCACCCTATAGGAACAAGGCCAGAGAAAGGGAGGTGAGTAATGTCCTTCACGATACTATAATGCTTATTTATGGTAGAAAAATTTTAATAGTTATTACTAGAGATGAGCGAACAGTGTTCTATCGAACTCATGTTCGATCGGATATTAGGCTGTTCGGCATGTTCGAATCGAATCGAACACCGCGTGGTAAAGTGCGCCATTACTCGATTCCCCTCCCACCTTCCCTGGCGCCTTTTTTGCTCCAATAACAGCGCTGGGTAGGTGGGACAGGAACTACGACACCGGTGACGTTGAAAAAAGTAGGCAAAACCCATTGGCTGCCGAAAACATGTGACCTCTAATTTAAAAGAACAGCGACGCCCAGCTTCGCGTCATTCTGAGCTTGCAATTCACCGAGGACGGAGGTTTCCGTCCAGCTAGCTAGGGCTTAGATTCTGGGTAGGCAGGGACAGGCTAGGATAGGAAGGAGAAGACAACCAACAGCTCTTGTAAGAGCTAAATTCCAGGGAGAAGCTTGTCAGTGTAACGTGGCACTGACGGGCTCAATCGCCGCAACCCAGCTTTCCCAGGATCCTGAATGGAATACACTGTCAGTGTATTCCCGTATACCCGATATATACCCCGATACCCGTTCCAACGGTGTGCCCCCCCACCTTCACCCCAGAAATACCCTGCAAGTCCCCTAGCAATAGAATTGGGGCTATATACACCCACTATTTTTACTACTGCCATATAGTGCCATTGTCTGACTGGGAATTCAAAGAATATATTGGGAATACAAATACCCTCATTTCTTGCTACTGCCATATAGTGCCAGTTTCTGACTGGTAATTCAAAGAATATATTGGGGTTACGTGCACCCACAATTTTTACTACTGGTATACAGTGCCATTGTCTGACTGGGAATTCAAAGAATATATTGGGAATACAAATACCCTCATTTCTTGCTACTGCCATATAGTGCCAGTGTCTGACTGGGAATTCAAAGAATATATTGGGGTTACGTGCACCCACAATTTTTACTACTGGTATACAGTGCCATTGTCTGACTGGGAATTCAAAGAGTATATTGGGAATACAAATACCCTCATTTCTTGCTACTGCCATATAGTGCCAGTTTCTGACTGGGAATTCAAAGAATATATTGGGGTTACGTGCACCCACAATTTTTACTACTGGTATACAGTGCCATTGTCTGACTGGGAATTCAAAGAATATATTGGGGTTATAAATACCCTCATTTCTTGCTACTGCCATATAGTGCCAGTTTCTGACTGGTAATTCAAAGAATATATTGGGGTTACGTGCACCCACAATTTTTACTACTGGTATACAGTGCCATTGTCTGACTGGGAATTCAAAGAGTATATTGGGAATACAAATACCCTCATTTCTTGCTACTGCCATATAGTGCCAGTGTCTGACTGGGAATTCAAAGAATATATTGGGGTTACGTGCACCCACAATTTTTACTACTGGTATACAGTGCCATTGTCTGACTGGGAATTCAAAGAGTATATTGGGAATACAAATACCCTCATTTCTTGCTACTGCCATATAGTGCCAGTTTCTGACTGGGAATTCAAAGAATATATTGGGGTTACGTGCACCCACAATTTTTACTACTGGTATACAGTGCCATTGTCTGACTGGGAATTCAAAGAATATATTGGGGTTATAAATACCCTCATTTCTTGCTACTGCCATATAGTGCCAGTTTCTGACTGGTAATTCAAAGAATATATTGGGGTTACGTGCACCCACAATTTTTACTACTGGTATACAGTGCCATTGTCTGACTGGGAATTCAAAGAGTATATTGGGAATACAAATACCCTCATTTCTTGCTACTGCCATATAGTGCCAGTGTCTGACTGGGAATTCAAAGAATATATTGGGGTTACGTGCACCCACAATTTTTACTACTGGTATACAGTGCCATTGTCTGACTGGGAATTCAAAGAGTATATTGGGAATACAAATACCCTCATTTCTTGCTACTGCCATATAGTGCCAGTTTCTGACTGGGAATTCAAAGAATATATTGGGGTTACGTGCACCCACAATTTTTACTACTGGTATACAGTGCCATTGTCTGACTGGGAATTCAAAGAGTATATTGGGAATACAAATACCCTCATTTCTTGCTACTGCCATATAGTGCCAGTTTCTGACTGGGAATTCAAAGAATATATTGGGGTTACGTGCACCCACAATTTTTACTACTGGTATACAGTGCCATTGTCTGACTGGGAATTCAAAGAATATATTGGGGTTATAAATACCCTCATTTCTTGCTACTGCCATATAGTGCCAGTTTCTGACTGGTAATTCAAAGAATATATTGGGGTTACGTGCACCCACAATTTTTACTACTGGTATACAGTGCCATTGTCTGACTGGGAATTCAAAGAGTATATTGGGAATACAAATACCCTCATTTCTTGCTACTGCCATATAGTGCCAGTGTCTGACTGGGAATTCAAAGAATATATTGGGGTTACGTGCACCCACAATTTTTACTACTGGTATACAGTGCCATTGTCTGACTGGGAATTCAAAGAGTATATTGGGAATACAAATACCCTCATTTCTTGCTACTGCCATATAGTGCCAGTGTCTGACTGGGAATTCAAAGAATATATTGGGGTTACGTGCACCCACAATTTTTACTACTGGTATACAGTGCCATTGTCTGACTGGGAATTCAAAGAGTATATTGGGAATACAAATACCCTCATTTCTTGCTACTGCCATATAGTGCCAGTTTCTGACTGGGAATTCAAAGAATATATTGGGGTTACGTGCACCCACAATTTTTACTACTGGTATACAGTGCCATTGTCTGACTGGGAATTCAAAGAGTATATTGGGAATACAAATACCCTCATTTCTTGCTACTGCCATATAGTGCCAGTGTCTGACTGGGAATTCAAAGAATATATTGGGGTTACGTGCACCCACAATTTTTACTACTGGTATACAGTGCCATTGTCTGACTGGGAATTCAAAGAGTATATTGGGAATACAAATACCCTCATTTCTTGCTACTGCCATATAGTGCCAGTTTCTGACTGGGAATTCAAAGAATATATTGGGGTTACGTGCACCCACAATTTTTACTACTGGTATACAGTGCCAATTTCTAACTAGGAATTCAAAATGCGCAAGGCTCCCGGAAAGGGACGTGGACGAGGCCGTGGGCGAGGTCGGGGGAATGGTTCTGGGGAGCAAGGTAGCAGTGAAGCCACAGGGCGTCCCGTGCCTACTCCTGTGGGGCAGCAAGCATTGCGCCACTCCACAGTGCCAGGGTTGCTTGCCACATTAACTAAACTGCAGGGTACAAACCTTAGTAGGCCCGAGAACCAGGAACAGGTCTTGCAATGGCTGTCAGAGAACGCTTACAGCACATTGTCCAGCAGCCAGTCAGACTCTGCCTCCTCTCCTCCTATTACCCAACAGTCTTGTCTTCCTTCCTCCCAAAATTCCGAAGCTTTACAGAACAATAACCCAAACTGTCCCTGCTCCCCAGAGCTGTTCTCCGCTCCTTTCATTGTCCCTCAACCTGCCTCTCCACGTCACGATTCCACGAACCTAACAGAGGAGCATCTGTATCCAGATGCTCAAACACTAGAGTCTCCTCCATCTCCGTTCGATTTGGTGGTGGATGACCAGCAACCCACCCTCATCGACGATGATGTGACGCAGTTGCCGTCAGGGCATCCAGTTGACCGGCGCATTGTGCGGGAGGAGGAGATGAGACAGGAGTTGGAAGAGGAAGTGGTGGATGATGAGGACACTGACCCGACCTGGACAGGGGGGATGTCAAGCGGGGAAAGTAGTGTGGATGTTGAGGCAGGTGCAGCACCAAAAAGGGTAGCTAGAGGCAGAGGCAGAGGTCAGCAGCTTAGGCGAAGCCAGGCCACACCCGGAATCTCCCAAGATGTTCCAGTTCGTACCCAGCCCCGAAAAACTCCCACCTCGAGGGCACGTTTCTCGAAGGTGTGGAGTTTTTTCAAGGAATGCGCCGAGGACAGATATAGTGTTGTCTGCACAATTTGCCTCTCGAAATTGATTAGGGGCTCTGAGAAGAGCAACCTGTCCACCACTTCAATGCGCCGTCATTTGGAATCCAAGCACTGGAATCAGTGGCAGGCAGCAACGGCAGGACAAAGGCCGACTGCCGTTCACGCCACTGCCACTGCCTCTGCCTCTGCCTCTGCCACTGCCACTGCTGACTGTGCTGGCGATGCACTCCAGAGGACGAGCCAGGACACCACTTCATCTGCCTCCGCCACTTTGTTGACTTCTACCTCATCCTCCCCTGGTCCTGTCTTATCTCCTTCTCCTGCACCATCAAAGGCACCATCAGGCGTTTCTTTACAACAACCCACCATCTCTCAGACATTGGAGCGGCGGCAGAAATACACTGCTAACCACCCACACGCGCAAGCCTTGAACGCCAACATCGCTAAACTGCTGGCCCAGGAGATGTTGGCGTTCCGGCTTGTTGAAACTCCCGCCTTCCTGGACCTGATGGCAACTGCGGCACCTCGCTATGCCGTCCCTAGCCGTCACTACTTCTCCCGGTGTGCCGTCCCCGCCTTGCACCAGCACGTGTCACTCAACATCAGGCGGGCCCTTAGTTCCGCGCTTTGCACAAAGGTCCACTTGACCACCGACGCGTGGACAAGTGCATGCGGACAGGGACGCTACATTTCACTGACGGCACACTGGGTGAATGTAGTTGAGGCTGGGACTGCTTCCCAAACTGGCCCGGTGTACCTCGTCTCCCCGCCTAACATTCCTGGCAGGGACACGAGAAGAACACCCCCCTCCTCCTCCTCCTCCTCTACCGCCTCCTCCTCCGCCACCGCCTCCTCCTCCGCCACCGCCTCCTCCTCCGCTGTTAGATTGACCCCAGCTACGAGTTGGAAACGTTGCAGCACTGGCGTTGGTAGACGTCAGCAGGCTGTGCTGAAGCTGATCAGCTTGGGGGACAGACAGCACACTGCCTCCGAGGTGAGGGATGCCCTCCTCGATGAGACGGCAATATGGTTTGAGCCGCTGCACCTGGGCCCAGGCATGGTCGTTTGTGATAACGGCCGGAACCTGGTAGCAGCTCTGGAGCTTGCCGGACTCCAACATGTTCCATGCCTGGCCCACGTCTTCAACCTAGTGGTGCAACGTTTCCTAAAGAGCTACCCCAATGTTCCAGAGCTACTGGTGAAAGTGCGGCGCATGTGCGCCCACTTTCGCAAGTCGACAGTAGCCGCTGCTAGCTTAAAATCTCTCCAGCAACGCCTGCATGTGCCACAACACCGGCTTTTGTGCGACGTCCCCACACGCTGGAACTCAACGTTTCAGATGTTGAATAGAGTGGTTGAGCAGCAGAGACCTTTGATGGAATACCAGCTACAAAACCCTAGGGTGCCACAAAGTCAGCTGCCTCAGTTTCACATCCATGAGTGGCCATGGATGAGAGACCTTTGTGACATCCTACGGGTCTTTGAGGAGTCCACAAGGAGGGTGAGCTCTGAGGATGCGATGGTGAGCCTTACAATCCCGCTCTTGTGTGTTCTGAGAGAATCCCTGATTGACATCAGGGATAACTCAGATCACACAGAGGAGTTAGGGATAGCATCCGATCCGTCACAGCTGGAGAGTAGGTCCACACATCTGTCCGCTTCACTGCGTTTAATGGAGGAGGAGGAGGAGGAGGAGGAGGAAGAAGAGTTGTCCGATGATGTGATGGTGATACAGGAGGCTTCCGGGCAACTTCGAATCGTCCCATTGTTGCAGCGCGGATGGGTAGACATGGAGGATGAGGAGGAAATGGAGATTGAACTTTCCGGTGGGGCCAGAGGAGTCATGCCAACTAACACTGTGGCAGACATGGCTGAGTTCATGTTGGGGTGCTTTACAACCGACAAGCGTATTGTCAAAATCATGGAGGACAACCAGTACTGGATCTTTGCTATCCTTGACCCCCGGTATAAAAACAACATCTCGTCTTTTATTCCGGTAGAGGGGAGGGCCAATCGCATCAATGCTTGCCACAGGCAATTGGTGCAGAATATGATGGAGATGTTTCCAGCATGTGACGTTGGCGGCAGGGAGGGCAGTTCCTCCAGTAGGCAACCAAGTTCTCACCGGTCCACACAAACGAGGGGCACACTGTCTAAGGTCTGGGACACCTTGATGGCACCCCCTCGCCAAAGTGCCGCCACGGAGGGTCCTAGTGTCACCAGGCGTGAGAAGTATAGGCGCATGTTGCGGGAATACCTTTCCGACCACAGCCCTGTCCTCTCCGACCCCTCTGCGCCCTACACGTATTGGGTGTCGAAGTTGGACCTGTGGCTTGAACTTGCCCTATATGCCTTGGAGGTGCTGTCCTGTCCTGCCGCCAGCGTCCTATCTGAGAGGGTGTTCAGTGCAGCCGGTGGCATCATCACTGACAAGCGCACCCGTCTGTCAGCTGAGAGTGCCGACCGGCTCACTTTGATAAAAATGAACCACCACTGGGTAGAGCCGTCATTTTTGTGCCCACCTGTGTAAAGCACCCCAACATGAAACTCCATGTCTGTACTCAACCTCTCCAATTCCTCCGCATCCTCATACTCATCCACCATAAGCGTTGCACAATTCTGCTAATACTAGGCTCCCTCCACCCTGATTTCCCCCAACTCTGCTGGTTAGAGGCTCCCTCCACCATGAATTTGCCCAAACTGGGCTGTTTAGAGGCTCCCTCCACCATGAATTGGTCCAAACTGGGGTGGTTAGAGGCTCCCTCCACCATGAATTGGTCCAAACTGGGGTGGTTAGAGGCTCCCTCCACCATTAATTGGTCCAAACTGGGCTGGTTAGAGGCTCCCTCCACAATTAATTGGTCCAAACTGGGCTAATTAGAGGCTCCCTCCACCATGAATTGGTCCAAACTGGGTTTTTTAGAGGCTCCCTCCACCATTAATTGGTCCAAACTGGGCTGGTTAGAGGCTCCCTCCACAATTAATTGGTCCAAACTGGGCTAATTAGAGGCTCCCTCCACCATGAATTGGTCCAAACTGGGTTTTTTAGAGGCTCCCTCCACCATTAATTGGTCCAAACTGGGCTGGTTAGAGGCTCCCTCCACAATTAATTGGTCCAAACTGGGCTAATTAGAGGCTCCCTCCACCATGAATTGGTCCAAACTGGGCTGGTTAGAGGCTCCCTCCACAATTAATTGGTCCAAACTGGGCTAATTAGAGGCTCCCTCCACCATTAATTGGTCCAAACTGGGCTGGTTAGAGGCTCCCTCCACCATTAATTGGTCCAAACTGGGCTGGTTAGAGGCTCCCTCCACCATGAATTTGCCCAAACTGGGGTGGTTAGAGGCTCCCTCCACCATTAATTGGTCCAAACTGGGCTGGTTAGAGGCTCCCTCCACAATTAATTGGTCCAAACTGGGCTAATTAGAGGCTCCCTCCACCATGAATTGGTCCAAACTGGGTTTTTTAGAGGCTCCCTCCACCATGAATTTGCCCAAACTGGGCTGTTTAGAGGCTCCCTCCACCATGAATTGGTCCAAACTGGGCTGGTTAGAGGCTCCCTCCACCATGAATTTCCCAAAACTTGGCTGTTTAGAGGCTCCCTCCACCATTAATTGGTCCAAACTGGGCTGGTTAGAGGCTCCCTCCACCATTAATTGGTCCAAACTGGGCTGGTTAGAGGCTCCCTCCACCATTAATTGGTCCAAACTGGGCTGGTTAGAGGCTCCCTCCACCATTAATTGGTCCAAACTGGGCTGTTTAGAGGCTCCCTCCACCATTAATTGGTCCAAACTGGGCTGGTTAGAGGCTCCCTCCACCATGAATTTGCCCAAACTGGGCTGTTTAGAGGCTCCCTCCACCATGAATTGGTCCAAACTGGGCTGGTTAGAGGCTCCCTCCACCATGAATTTCCCAAAACTTGGCTGTTTAGAGGCTCCCTCCACCATTAATTGGTCCAAACTGGGCTGGTTAGAGGCTCCCTCCACCATGAATTGGTCCAAACTGGGGTTTTTAGAGGCTCCCTCCACCATGAATTGGTCCAAACTGGGGTTTTTAGAGTCTCCCTCCACCATGAATTGGTCCAAACTGGGGTTTTTAGAGTCTCCCTCCACCATGAATTGGTCCAAACTGGGGTTTTTAGAGGCTCCCTCCACCATGAATTTGCCCAAACTCTGCTGGTTAGAGGCTCAATCCACCCTGATTTTCAAAACAAATGTTGGTGCCAACCTCAACTTACTACAAGGGCCAAATTCACTGCTGGTGACAAGCTCTCCTCACTGCAAGTGCCAAATACACATGTTTCAAGGTGTTTTCCTACTGTCAGAGAGGTGGTATTGAGTGTGTAAAGTGTGTAGTTGTTAGGCTGTGATGTTGGGGTAATAGAGGGTCTTTGGTGTGTTAGATGCCCCCAGACATGCTTCCCCTGCTGTCCCAGTGTCATTCCAGAGGTGTTGGCATCATTTCCTGGGGTGTCATAGTGGACTTGGTGACCCTCCAGACACGGATTTGGGTTTCCCCCTTAACGAGTATCTGTTCCCCATAGACTATAATGGGGTTCGAAACCCGTTCGAACACACGAACATTGAGCGGCTGTTCGAATCGAATTTCGAACCTCGAACATTTTAGTGTTCGCTCATCTCTAGTTATTACATTTCGCTCTAAGGGTAAGTTCACACGGAGTTTTTTGGTCGGGATTTTGAGGCCGTATTCATTGGGCCTAATCTAGAGCGGAGTGCCGCTGGATGCCGGGGCAGTGCTCCAGCTTTCAGTTGCAGCTACTCAGCTTTTGGATCGGAACCTGAGGCGGCCTGCGTCTCGGGTTCCGAACCAAAAACCCCCACGTGAGCATACCCTGACTCAGGATCATTTGGGATTGGGTAGGATCGGAGATTCACATCTGCAAATCTCTAGTGAATTTGTAGCAAAGTCTGCATGTGTTTTATATATATATACTGTATATGTATATATATATATATATATATATATATATATGTAACATGTAATGGATGGGTAAGCAGTACAAAATGAGTCCATACCTGACAAGCATCAACTTTTCCATCAATGTAGCCAGCACAAAGCATTCTGGGAGTAATTTCACCATCATATATGCAGGAACTATTGCATTTCTTAGTACTAATAAGAGGTACCATGGCTTCCTTCAGACTTCGAGGCATGTGTGCTAAAGAAAAGAGATACTTATGAACCTTATGAATATTTTAAAGCCTTAAGGTCGGGGTCCCAAATGGCGTAAACAAATCCCATCCGCACATCAGAGAAAAATACCCACAGTGGAAATGCCATGAGTTCCAAAATCGTTGCGTTTTTAGGACTCATAGCATGTCAAGTATACCTATGGTTTCCCTATACGTATAATTGAAGAAGGAGGTCTGCAGAGGAAAACTGTGGACTTTGTCTGCAAATTGCTGCGGGAAAAACTGTAATGTATTGCCGCTGCGGTTTTTACCCGAAGCGCTTTTTTGCTGCGGCCTGCTACGTGGGGCCTTAGACTAGAGGGACCAGAACTCAGCCCTGCAGATAGAAAGGTTGCAGAATCAAATGTTCTTTTCCCCGTAACCAGCAGAACGTCTTGCAACATGGGACCTGCAAGCTAGAGCAGCCAAGTGAATCCACAACAAAGCCAAGCAAGGAACTTATTTCGTCAGCTTCCTAAAATGGTCTCTGCCTCCGATTGAGTATAATGAGGGACAGATGCAGGCTGGAATTTGCACCTAGTGCATGAGGACTAGCTGCCATGATTCACCCATAGATGAGATTTTCTGTCTCTCTTTCTCATTTAGAATTGTGGAGAACATATTGAGAAATATCGTGTATTGATGTAAAGAAAGCACTTGGGGTGAGATAGAAACTTACTATTTAGCTTCATCTATGCTAGGGTCTCTCAATCTAACCTAGCTATTGCTCACTTTCTTTCACTCCTGACCCCATAGATATCTATATAATCTGATATTATTAGGGTCTGTGGGTTGTGGAGCCTCTGTGTTCCCAAACTGGTTTGACTTTGAACCACCTCTAAGGGCATTGTTTAAGCAGACTCACTGATTTTCACTCTTTAACCCCCTGTGCAAGAATCCGGGCTATGTTGGGCTGTGCAGGGATCTGGGTCCCGGTGTTGGTAGCAGCTGACCAGCAGCTCAGGGGCTTTGTTGCAATGCACCAAGGGATCAGGCAAATGCCGAGTCTATATACAGGTCATACAGTAGGCTCAAGACTAGCTAAGAACCTAGCTCAGGCTTCTAGATGGTAAAGCAGACCTTGTACTACTAATTTATACAAAGTTTGTCTTAAAGTTAGTGACCCCTTACATTAAAACTTTGACTGTTGCATAACCACTTATCAGTATTTTCTGCTGACGGGATCCCTGCAGTGAAACCTGAGATTTTAGATTTTTTTTGTAGAGTCAGGTTTTAATAGACATTGCTGTATTCATTATCCGGGATTATTTGGAATATTATAAAGGCAAATAAAATAACTTGACAACTCTTGTTTAATTGGGCATTAAAGTCTACAGGAGAGACTCCATGCTGGGGCGTTCAATATTCTTCTGCACATCTGTAACCTGGAAACTAGCAGTAGTTTGTGTTTCGGACTGCCAAAGCGTACGGTAATAAAACGAAACTGTATATTACATAATCCTCTCTGAACACACTGTTATTTTAGCATAGCTTTATATTAGTTCTGTTTGTTCTATACTTGCCACACTGGTCCAAAATTCTAAAAGTTAGTCTGAAAATTCATATACGACAGTATGAACATGGATCAGGTTTTTCACAGTGACCACCTATTGGTTGGGCTAAATTGTGGCAAAAGATTATGCAAAAATTAGGTGCAAAATTTAGTATTTTATACCATGCCTTTCCATATATGCCATGCCCCTCTGTCAAAATGGAACCAAAACAATATGCAACATTAAATAATAGATATGGTGTCCTAAGAAGAATGCAGCCCAAAGAATGTAGTATGCAGCCATAGGTACTCTGTGTACCACCATATAGTCTCCATATTAAAGGATTATCTTATCTTATCTTATACATGCAATAGTCCATGGTCATAAAGTGGAGTGGAGCCAGATGCTGCAACAATACAGAATATGCAGATGTCCTTCATTACCTCAACACATCCCAAGTGAGTCTTAAGATGATCAGCTTTTCAAAACAACATGATTTTGTGATATTCTGTCACAAGTTGTTTATCATGCATGTGATTATATGCGGCCACCCAGTGGTTATGTTGTGAGTTGCCGCCTGTCAAAGGTTTGGCTAATGTGCCCGAATATTGTATTGAACTTGTTTTAATGAGAAATTGTTGTCCTTAGCCAATTTAAAGCTAAAGTAAGAGTAACCATATCTACAATGTTCTTCTATGGCCGTGTTTCTCAGATCCAGTCATTGAGTACTCACAGTAAGTTTTCTTTATTGGATATTCCAATGCTATGACTTGTGAGGGTACTTGAGGACGGGATGGTAGATGAATATATAATTGTAAGAAAAGATTTACTACAACAAGTAATTTATCCATGTAAACCTCCACTTCTTGTGGGCTTAGGAGTCCAGTAGGCGGTCCGACTCTGTCGTTCTTTCCAGGTATGGGTGTGTAGGCAGAAATAGCTGCTGATCATCAAGAAGAATCTCACATTGGAATCTAAGACCAGAATAGGTTTGGGACCACCAACATCACTCTATGGACCAGAGGTTTAGTGTCCTAAACTTACCTATAGTGAGTCTTTCAGCCCAAGATTGTTTAAAAAACATCCTTACCCATACTTACCGAGAGATGAATCTGTTGTTCTCACCTGACTCATCCCTGGACCTCCTGATACATGTATAGTTCTATAATGAGCCCAGGAACTGCACCTTGGCTTGAAGAGGTTTTCCAGGCAAAAAAATTATTATTATTTTTTTTTTTTAAAAAAAAGGTTTGTTAGTGTTATTAATGGGTTAAAATTGCACCCATATACTCTTAGCAGTGTTGTGAGTGATTTCTAGGTGTCTGGGGTATCTTCTGCATTTGTTTACTTGGTGTTAGCTTCCTACTATGTAACTTCCTTTGTAACTCCCTGTCAATGCTCCCCTTCCTCTCTCACTGCGTTACACCCCCCTCCCTGTCTCCCTAGCTAAACTACACTAAGCTATCCCCCTCCCTGTCTCCCTAGCTACGCTAAGATAGGCTATCCTGTTGACTGCTAGCCCTTCTCAAGTAACTACGCCCACTCCCCCATCCCATAGCATCATACTTACCTAGCTTCTGATCTGAGAGACGGCTCCTCCTCTTCACTGTGCGCAGGATGGAGATGCTGCGTACAGTTTGAAAGTACCTGTGAGGCCTGCACAGTAGATATGGAGTGCCACCTCTAATGTGCATGTCTTGTAGTCACCTCCAAATTGTGCAGGTGCTTCAGGAGAGGAGGAGCCGTCCCGGACACAGGAAGACATGTAAGTATTAACGGGGAAGGGAAGAGAGTACTGGTGATGTCCCATTTTGGAAGCGGTGAAACGAAACGTCACCAGATTATCAGAAAGTGTCTCTGGGGTGGTCTCATGACCGCCCCAGGGACATGTTTCCATGTTTCATGACAAGTATCAGAGGGTTTTCTTTGTTTTATTTTTACAGCTTACCATAGGTAGGTTTGGAGTTTTGAACCATACTAAATATTGCTAGTTATTCTATATAGCACCACATATTAGGAAGCAGTGTACATAGAATGCACCTATGTATGACTAATACTGGCCGAGAATTTTTTTTTATCTTTGTACCGTATTATCCAGTGGATATGAAATGTAAAGATTGAGAGTCCTCAGTAGTTGATACCTTTATTAATGGCTAACAAAAATGATGAGATATTGCAAGCTTTCGAGACTACTCAGGTCTCTTCATCAGGCATGCCTAATACCATTCCTGATGAAGAGAACTGAGTAGTCTTGAAAGCTTGCAATCTGTCATCATTTTTGTTAGCCATTAAAAAGGCGTCAACTAGTGTTGAGCGATCGTGTTCGGAAAAGATCAGATTTTGATCGTCGATCGAGAAAATTTCACGATCACCATCGGAATTCCGACATGATCTTTTTAGGTGGGATCGAGATCGGTGATTATTTCCCACAATGCTTTGCTAATGGCCAAGCATTGTGGGAAAAGCTAACAATGTTAGCCTTCACACTGAGTATACGCTCCGCTCATTCTGAATGGAGTGTATACTTAGTGTGAAGGCTCCGCTGCGGTTCCAAAGGAATGAATGGAAGCAGCCGGAACACAGCCTTAACCCCCTGCGCGCTGGCTGCGTCCATTCATTCTAATGGGAGACTAGCTAACATCTCTAGTAGCTACTCACCTGCAGAGATGGCTGGTCCGGTGCCCGGTATTCTCGTTCTTCTTCGCCTCGCTGCCCTCGCCACCCAGGTTAGTGTTTAAAGAGCTAGGAAGAAGGCGGGGCTTGTGGTTTAGGAGAGAGTGTGGACGGGTACAGGGCGGGGAGACGTGACGTCTCCCCTCCCAGTACCTGCCCACACTCTCCTAACTCGCCCACACTCTCCTAACCTGGGAGGCAGGGGGCAGCAAGGCAAAGAAGAACGAGAACACCAGGCACCGGACCAGCCATCTCTGCAGGTAAGTGGACACCAGGGGGGACTAAGTAGCCAGAGGATTAAAAAAAATCTTCTGGCTACTTAGTGATTAAAAAAATCACTACACAGCGTGGATTCTAACAATTAAAGCGTTCAATTGTTAGATTCCATGCTGTATAGTGAATAGGATTGTTTTTAAAATCCGATCTCCAGTTAGTAAAAAAAAAAATCACATTGACTTGCATTGGGATCGGAATTGGGATCGAAATCGGGTTCGAATGAAAAATGATCGTAAATCGGATTTCAAAATCGATCCAGAAAAGTGAAGATCGGCTCAACCCTAGTGTCAACTACTGAGCACTCTATATTAATACTGGCCGCAGAGAGCTTTGTAACTGCAGACTTTAGATATACAGAAGCGTCCATAGAACTTGCAGAAGGTTATCATCAATCGCTGTAGATTACTCATAAGTAATATGGTTTCCGCACTTCTTACTTTCTCCGCAGTTACTGGTGGTGTTTCATCTTGAGTTCTCTTCTCTTATAGCTTTGAGGATATCACAGAGTTAGAGCTTTGAATCTTTCAGCATGTATTCAATAGAGAGAGGGCTTTGATTATCTCACATACCCGGGGAGGACTCACTTCATTCATAAAACCTATAAAGGTCACGGACGAAGCATCTGTTCTACTATATGATACTGATAATGAATATGACATCTGTCCCACTGTCACTGTGCATACCATGCTGGGTACAAGTAATTGCATCCTTCAATGTTTTCTAATGTTAACCCTTTAAGGATGCTGTTCAGTTTGATATTGACACTTAAAGGGATTCTATGGAATTCTATGGAAGATCTGTTGGGACCCAGGACCTCATTGGATCACACCATTTTTTTGTAGTTTTGCCTCCCATACAAATTTGAATAAAAAATGATCAAAACATCAGAAATACCCAAAATAGTATAAGAAAAAGTACATTTGCTCCCTGCAAATAAAATGCATTCTGAAGCCCCATATACGGAAATATAAAAAGTTGCAATCGTCAGAATATGGTGACTCCAAGAAATAATTTTTTTTTTCTGGAGTTCTGGATTTTTTTATGGTGTTAAAACGTAACAAAAACTATATAAATTTGGTATTACCGTAATTTTGCCAACACACAGAATACAAGTAGCATGTTATTTTGGCTGCACAGTGAATGCTGCAGAGAGGAAGCCTGTAAGGCGGGGGCCCCACGGGTCAGAAACGCCGCAATTTGCCTGCTGTGGATTCACTGCGTTTTACAGTAATTGCAAATTAGATGGGATTCTTGCGAATCCCATGCCCACATTGCAGTATCCACGGTTTTCGAAATCGCTGCCTGTCAATTATATCTAAGAAATACTGGCGGCTTTCCCGTAGATATAATGGTAACAGAAAGTCCACGGAGGAAAACTCAGTAAACTTTCGGTTTAAAGTGCTGCGGGAAAAACCGCGATCATCCCGTGGGGCCTTAGCCTTAAGAAAGTCATGCCAACGCAATTTCCTCTAATTCTACCCCATTCTGAATTTATTTTCAGTGTTCCAGTACATTGTATGGAATATTACACGGTAGCATTACAAAGAAAAGTTTGTCCCACAATGGATAAGCAGTAGAGATGAGTGAACAGTGAAATATTCGATATTCGTTTCGACTCAATATTCGACTACTCGAATCGAATATCGAATCCTATTATAGTCTGTGGGGGAAAAATGCTCGTTTCAGGGGTAGGCAACGTTCGATCAAATTGAACTTACCAAGTCCATGAGTGAGGGTCGGGCTGGATCCTCCGAGAAGTCTTCTCTGTGCAGCGTCCCTGCGGCGTCTTCCGGCTCTTCATTCACTCTGCCAGGCATCGGCCGACTGCGCATGCTCGCATTACAAGAAAATGGCCATTTACAGTCAAAGCCAGGCTCGGACTGGCCCACCGGTGCACCGGGGAATCCCCTGGTGGGCCCCCGAGCCCTGACTTAAAGTTTTGATTTTTACCAATGCAGATGCATTGGTCGGGGCCCGATCGGGATGGCCAGGGGCCCCAACCGGGCACCTGGCCAATGCATCTGCCTCCACACACAGGGGCCCCCATTAGCTGATGCTGAAGAAGTACACATCGGAGGACAACGTGTCTTTCTTCAGCATCAGCTAATGGCTTCTCCCTTCACTTACCTGCAGCTGCTGTCCTGTGAGATCTCCCCTGCTGCACGCACTTCCTCCCCCTCCCCCTCCTCCTCACACTGAGTCCTGTTACATCGCAGCGTGTGGGGGGAGGACAGGAGCCGACTGCTGCTGGAATAGGTGAGTAAACTCTTTGTAAAATCTGTATGTTTAATATGTATATATGTGTACATTTGTGTAAAGTATGTGACTTGTATACTGTGTGAGTACTGTATATTTGTATACAGGTATGTGTGAGTATATACTGTATGCTATAATAATGTGTATGTATATATGTGTGTGTGTGTATATATAGTATTCATACAAGTGTATATATATGACTTATATGGTATATGAATGTATATAAATGTATATGTGCTATAGTATTGTATGTGTATATTGTATTGTATATGTGTGAGTATATATGGTATATGTTTAAGGCCTGGTTCACATCTGCGTTCGGTGATCTGTTTGGGGAGTCTGCATGGGAACCCCCTCCCCCTTCCCCCCGAACGGATTACCAAACGCATTAGCAAGCGGTGTGCAGTGAAAGTACGCGGACCGCATAGACTATAATGGGGTCCGTGTGCTTTCCACGCGGTGTCCGCATGCTTTCCACGCGGTGTCCGCATGCTTTCCACGCGGTGTCCGCATGAGTCATGTGGACAGGAAAGTAGATTGTGAAGTACTTTTCTGTCCGCATGTTGTATGCAGACACCGCACGGAAAGCACATGGACCCCATTATAGTCTATGTGTGCTTTCACTGCATACCACTTGCTAATGCGTTCGGTAGTCTGTTTGGGAGGGTCCCCATGCGGACTCCCCGAATGCATTACTGAACGCAGATGTGAACCAGGCCTGAGTGTGTAGGTATATAGTGAGTGCAATCCCATCCACACATTGCAGAAAAACACACACGGCGGACACACTGCAATTTCCAAAACTGTTGCGGTTTTGGAAATTGCAGCATGTCACTTATATCTTCAGAAACACCTGCAGTTTCACTATAGGTATAAGGCTAAGTTCACACGGGGTTTTTTGGTCCGGAACCTGAGGCAGAGGCCGCCTCAGGTTCCGGACCAAAAATCGGGTAGCCGCGACTGGATGCACCGGCATCCAGTCACGCACTCTGCTCCAGATTAGGCCCAATAAATGGGCCTAGATGGGAGGAGGGAGTGTCTTCAGGCTGAATCGCGAGGCGAAACGACCTGAAGAATGAGCACCTCGCTTCTTTTTCTGGGAGCTGGAACAAACCGGCTCCCGGAAAAAAAAAGAAATGACCGGCTCCCATTGATTTCAATGGGAGCCATCTTTTTGGTCAGGATTTTGAGGCAGATACGGCCTCAAAATCCTGACCAAAAATCCCTGCGTGAACGTACCCTAAAGGAAACAAAGTCCTCAGAGGAAACCTCTGCGGAGTTTCTGCAATAAGCGCTGCAGGAAAAACTGATGTGTTGCCGCCGGGGTTTTTCCCGCAGCGCTTTTTGCTTTGTCTTGCTACATGGGGCTTTAGGCTGACGCTAGGTTCACACTAGCGTTCGGCAGTCCGTTCTCAGCTTTCCGTCTTCTGCATGTAGAAGACAGAAAGCTGTCAGACCGGGTGCGGCGGTGTGCGTTTTATGCTCTCCGCCGCAAAACCGTTTAACCGCTAAGGACAGATGAGTATTCTTTTTTTATTTGTTTTTTATTTTACACCTCCCTCCCACCACATGAGTTGCTCCAATTCCTGGACAACCCCTTTAAAGGATTTATCCATCTTTCTAATATTGATGGTCTGTCCTTAGGATAGGCCATCAATATTACATCTGTGATGATACAACAGCCAGGACCTCTGCAGATCAGCTTTTCCAGGACACTTCAGCTACGGGTAATGGTAACATTTCTAGGAGCCATGCTGTTCACTTGCCATACAGGCTGTAGCAGTAGGTATATGTAGTGCGCATGGTATAGTGCGTGAGTAGCATGGCTCCCAACATGTTATTACCTTTAACCGCCCTGTCTCGGTACCGCTGATCTGCAGGGTCCTGGCGGTGGGCCCCTAGAAACAATTCCACTAGTGGGCCCTAGACATCCCAGTCCGACCCTGGTCAAAGCGGCCATTTTCTTGTAGCGCGGGTATGTGCAGTCGGCTCTGCCCAGGCCTGATGCCTGGCAGAGTGAATTCAGAGCCGGAAGACGCCGCGGGGATGCTGCACGGAGAAGACTTCTCAGAAGATCCAGCCCGACCCTCACTCGTGGACTTGGTAAGTATAATTTGATCGAATGTTGCCTACCCCTGAAACGAGCATTTTTCCCCCATAGAGTATAATAGGGTTCGATTCGAGTAGTCGAATATTGAGGGAACACTTGAAACGAATATCGAATCTCGAACATTTTACTATTCGCTCATCTCTAATTCTAATTCTAGAAGTCTGCATTATGAAGTATAAATTACATGTTAACTTTTGTTCTGCAGGTCCTACATTTATATAATGTTTTAATCTCCTACTATTTTTGCAATAAATAACTAATAACTAATTTGTCCAAAAAATATTTTTAGTGCCTCCGTATTCTGAGAGTCATAACTTTTTTAAAAACTTTCTATTGACAGAGAAGTGTAAGGGCTTGGTTTTTGTGGGATGAGCTGTAGTTTGGACTAGTTTGTTCATGTATTCCTATTCTATGATTCCTACTTGCTAACTTTCCAAATTTCTAAGTGGCGATATGTAGGTCAAAATGGAGGGGAGTATGGAGTAGGATCTGACTACAATGGGTTTGTTTGCAGTCTGTAACTATGGAGACATAGAAGTCTGGGTTATAGCTGTAGATACATAACGATAGGCAAGTTGTAATAAAAAATACATGCAAAATTCTTTTCATGAATTCCCTTTTGCATGCTGCTTTATTTTCTGGTACAGTTTCGAGGTAGATTTAGGTCAATATGTGGCATTTCTATTCTGTTTTCTTCTAGTTGAAGTAAAACATGTTCCATAGTGGGAATACTTACTGTTGTCAGGATGAGTATGTCCCCAGCCCGAAACCCAGCACTCCGAGCCCGCAGGGAGATCTTGCTCATATTGTGGTAGACACACAGGGCGAATGCTATCTAAGAGAAATCATGTTAATGAAATTACAAGTCTTACATAAATGGAGAGAAAAGGAAACACAAGTAACGATATACTGAAAAATAGATACAGAATACATAGAATACATTAATACTGTTGTATACTATAGATGACATGAAATTAAGCCTATGCATACCTGAGTTGCCTTTCATAGAGGCTATATATATATATATATATATATATATATATATATATATATATATATAGTTTAATTCTGTTTTGCACTATTAGTAAATTAGCTGGCAAGTGTCTTCTGGTTGTCACCTTGCTAGGTATCCAGGTTGTTCATCAGTAATTCAGCAGTGATCCCTTTCTTGTCATTGAAATTCTCCATTATGTATTCTGGATCAAGCACATTAACAGTGAATTTTGTAGTGAACTTCTGTGGGCAAAAATCTCAGCAATGTACTGTGCAAGCATTGTTCTCTGCCTCGCTCTTCCAGGTATATTCCACATTGACATGGCAGAGAGCAGTGCATGCAAAGTACTAATCACTGTGTGTGGGCGGGGTAATCAAGGCTGTCGCAATCAATCACAGTGTGTGGGTGGGGTAATCAGGACTGTCACTGTCAATCACTATGTGTGGGTGGGGTAATCAGGACTGTCACTGTCAATCACTATGTGTGGGCGGGGTAATCAGGACTGTCACTGTCAATCATTGTGTGTGTGTGGGCGGGGTATTCAAGGCTGTCACAATCAATCACTGTGTGTGGGTGGGGTAATCAGGGCTGTCACTGTCAATCACTATGTGTGGGTGGGGTAATCAGGGCTGTCACTGTCAATCACTATGTGTGGGTGGGGTAATCAGGATAGTCACTGTCAATCACTTTGCGTGTAGGTGGGGTAATCAGGACTCTCACTGTCAATCACTGTGTGTGGGCGGGGTAATCAGGACTCTCACTGTCAATCACTGTGTGTGTGGGTGGGGTAATCAGGGCTGTCACTGTCAATTACTGTGTGTGGGTGGGATTAATCAGGGTTGTCACTGTCAATCACTGTGTGTGTGGGTGGGGTAATCAGGGCTGTCACTGTCAATTACTGTGTGTGGGTGGGATTAATCAGGGTTGTCACTGTCAATCACTGTGTGTGGGCGGGGTAATCAGGACTCTCACTGTCAATCACTATGTGTGGGCGAGGTAATCAGGACTGTCACTGTCAATCACTGTGTGTGCGGGGATTAATCAGGGCTGTCACTGTCAATCATTGTGTGTGGGCGGGGTAATCAGGACTCTTTTTTTAGGAATTCTGTCAGAATAAAAATCCCAGCTGTTCACTCATGAGAGGCAACAACCTCAAAATAGCTGTCTGTGGATGGAGCCATCTTCCTTTTGGAGGAGTTACTCTGCCTTGACTATTATTCCCAGATTTTGTCCTTAGGTATCTAAATCATGCATTAATCTATTGGGTGCTACCTTCCAAAAGGTAGAGCTAGATGCAAGTTCCTTTTTTTCACCAATGAAGTCTTAATTTGCATATTCCTTATCCAATTCTTAGTAGGTCATGCCACAGTCTCTGTACTGTCTCTCCCTATTTGGAGACATTGACCCCTCTGCCTCGGTTTATACTGTCTAATATTAAAACCATAGCCATGAAAAGAAGAAGAATGCAAAGACTTGCTAAAACAGACAAGTCAGGAGAGCTGATGGATTCTCTTTAAATATGAAATACTGGGTCATGGCCATATCAATCCTATCACACACCAACTGAAGGAAGAAATCAACAGTTGACTATCCTGGATGAACCACTATGTGAACCCTTATGTAGACACCCATGGCCATCCTAGTAAACTTGTGAAGTGAGAAGGAAAGAGTCTGCATCCTTCACCCATCTGGTTAGTAAATAATATAACAAAAAATCAACCTGAATAGTTCAAAGGCTTCTCCAGTTTCATGAGTGCGATGTCATAGTCGTGAGTCCTGTCATGATACTTCTGGTGGTAAATGATCTTCTCCACTTGTGAGGAAGATGCTTGTTGTCTTATGGAAGAGTGACTGACCATGCCTGAAAGGACGGACCAGCTGGACAACTGAGGAGACCTGTAACTTAATAGGATCACCCATCAATGTTGCATAAAAATATACAAAAATGTATTTGTGGTTCTATTTATTATTAGAGATGAGTGAACACCAATCGAATACCACGAGGCAAACGCACTAAGAATAATATATACATAAAGTTGCATGTATGTGTATATGTGTGTATGTGTGTATCCATTGATTATACATATTCCTAATACAGATGTAGCATTTGTTGCCATGACTGGCTTATTGCATTAACCTAACATGGTGACGTCCTGTGTTGTGTCACAGAAAATATCACAACGCGTTACAGACCAATGTCTCTAAGTAAAATAGTTATAAGCAGTGACACAATTCCACCAACAGATGGCACATCAATCAAATGCTGTAGATGACTACAAGGAAGATCAGAACAGGCGTTTGATCCAGTACAATCATATTATACATTATATTACCATTGTCAGTGCAGGGGCTGCTTTAGTTCCGGTTTCCAGATATTTAACTAATAAAACTAGCCATATTGGGGGATTCATCGGAAACTAATCGCACAAGTTTCAGATTCACTGAAACCTGAGACTTTTGGGAAATTCTGCACAAATTCACCGATCCTTAGGGATTTTAGATGGACATTTTCTGAATGTTTTGACATTCATGGTTGGTCTGTGAAGGTTATTGTCTTGGTCAGCTATTCAACAGATCTCGGCCATCTGTCACACATATGTGTCATGAAATGGTGCTGATGGTCAACAGAAAATGGGCTAAATTGGACTTTTCAACCATTCAAAATGTCTCATCTATGGGCATCTTAAGCCAAATTCAGATAACAGTGTTTTCTCAAGACCTACTTGTGCACACAGTGTGCTGCGGTTATGATCCATTGTTGCGCTATGATGGAGCCACCACAGACATGCTTGTTGTGTAGATATAAGCTCACTTGCCAAGGCCATCGCCCCAAAGCCACGTCATGACCTCCAATTATTCTAGAAGATTTGGTTCGCGCTCCACATTCTGCAGAGACAAGGGTAAAATTGTACACTGTCATTTGTTGTGTATTTAAAGGGACCCTGAAACAGAGACTGTGGTGGATCTAGACTCATTGAACAGTCAGCAAGTAAGCAGAACTTGGCTTTTACAGTATTCTCAGTCTATTTTTTTTTTAATAATTATCAATCGGATATACTATCTAACTATAAGGAAGTGATAGAGAAGTTCAATTTGGAAGTTCTCTAAATAAGTTGATCACAGGGTATCAGCTACTAGAACCTCCATTGATCAGCCATAATCTGAAGGGAATTCCAGTGGCAAGTATTCCACTTTCCTGTAACACTACCACAGGACAAATGAAGAATTACGTTGCTAATAATCAACTTTAAGCTATGTTCACATCTGTGTTGGATGTCTATGCAGCACAGATCCATCAGAAATCCTGGACGAAAAAGTCCTACAAAGGAAATTTACAGGGACAAAGAGTGGACACCAGTGGTACCCATCAGACTACATTATAGCTCATGGGATCCATTTGTGTCCATCCTTGGACAAAGCATTTTTTCCGTTCTTCTGATCCTGCGATGACCCAGAAGAAAGGTCTTCTATATGGAGATGTGATCATAGCTCATGGACCATCTACATAACCAAAGTAAGGTTAAACTAGTTGAACACATAATGTATAATGATACAATTTGTTTTATCTAAGCTTAAAGGGGTTGTCCCAAGGATCCTATCTATACTGCTTGTTAATGTGGATTTAAGACTTTTCCTAAATACACTGCTTCAGAAAAACTGCTTTGTTTGTCCATTATCTTAATTTTTTTCACTTCATTGTTGACACTGTGTTTCTATGGCCCTTAGGATTATCTGCTCAAATGTCAAGTGACGTAGCTGCCTGCTCTGGGGGGAGGGTCTAAGTGCATGGGAGTGAGCCTGTGTCTGTAGTTGTTCCTGTGTCTACACCACACATGTGACCTAGCTTCCTGCTCTCAGATAAAGGAGGGGGGAAATGAGTGCTGCTTTCTTATATGAAACAGTCAAAATCCTAGTGGGCTAAAGGACCTGGTCCCTCTGCTTACTAGGATTTAGCCGACTCTATATAGAACAAGCTAAATCCAAGTGTTATAGGACCTTTAATGACATCACAGGCCCTTCAGTCGTCCCATAGGATCACTGTATGTGGTGGGTGGAGCTAAATGCTAATTTGGAGGCGGAGCTAAACTAGAGGTAGTTGGACAGTATGACTTTGCATATGAGACCCCGCCCACCAATTGACATTGAAAACCAGGTGCAGCAGCGAAGATTGGTGAGCAAGGGACATGGGAATACCCCTTCAAATGCATTTAAACACACTGAAACCTTTTATTATGAGTAGCTGTGTCATGTGACCAGCAGTATGACCAGCAGCTAGAGCTTGCTTTATAATGTACATCAGTCTATCAAGTGTGACTGACTTCCTGTGAACTACACAATTATATTATTATCTATCAAATCCCTCTTGGCACCATTTGGACATCTTAACTACCCATGAATCTCTGTCCTCCTTGTCCTTCTGTATACTACCTTATGTACAAATGGATTCTGAAGTTATCATTTCCTCCTTACGCGAGGGAGCTGGAGTGCCATAATGTAATCTATGGATCTATACAATGATTAGCTGTCAAGTTATAAAGTTCCCTAACCCCATTGGCTATTTATACCATCTGTGTGTGCTTTGTGCAGAATCTCCGGTGTATTTCTATGAGATACAGCTGAAAACTGCTATACACTGCCCCCTGCTTGCAAGAACACTCAGGGAGAAACCTGTAGATGTGTTCATTGTTAACTTAGTCTTAGTCTTGGTTAGTCTTAGTCTTGCACATACATGTATTTCTGCAAGCCCCATATGAATGAACCAGGCATTTCCAAAACAAAGCTTCCACATATGGGCTTACCCCAGTACAAGTGGACCAATCTGTGTTCAAGAAATCCAGCCACAAACACAATACGCCTAATACAATGGGTTTCAAGTTTACATCTCACCTGAGCATTTCAGGGCAACAATACGTCCAGAAAGACATCCACGTCTGCAAAGTGAAATGTGGAAATGTTAGATCGCAGAAATTTCAGCACCATTGAGATGAATGGAAAATTACAAAGAGGCAATTAAAATAAATAAATAAATCTTCCCCTCCTAAGTCGGAGGCCCCACGTTGCGCAAACGCAGTGTTTTTGTTGCAGTTTTTGCTGTGATTTTTGAACCAAAATCAAGAATGGCTACAAAAGAAATGGGAAATATATAGGAAGTTCTTATATGTCTGCAAGATCATATAAGATATGTCTGCTCAATCCACTCCTGTCTTTGGCTCAAAGAACTGCAGCATAATTTGCAACATGTCGCTTTAGACTTATGGGGACAATAAGAAGAGAATTCATGTTGTGAGACGTTTCATAGTGTTATGTCTTTGTTGTTACTTCTAGAAATGTCTCTCTTATTTGTTGAAACATACTGGCACAGCTAAAACTCTTTGACTTGCTAGACATATAACCTGGTTCCCTGACTGCTATACATATTGTAAATGAAAAGGGGCCCGACATATCCCCGGGCCCCTTTTCAATAAATACTAGCCCAGGAGAGATGACTTAAAATAAAAGATACTTATACTCACCTCTCCTGGGCTCAGCATCCTCTTCAACGCTCTTCTATTATGTGACTGAGGCCAGTGGGTGCAGTGGCATAATGACGTCAGTGCACCCCCACGTGATTGCTGAGGACCAATCATAGGCCTCAGCAGGGACTTCTGAAGATGGGCAAAGATGCAGAAGACAGCCGGGTATTTAATACTGTGCGGGGGCCACTGTGGAACATATAATAATGTATGGGGGCCACTGTGGAACATATAATACTGTGTGGGAGCCACAGCTAGGCATATAATACTGTATGGGAGCCACAGCTAGGCATATAATACTGTGTGGGAGCCACTGTGGAGCATATCATACTGTGTGGGGGCTACTGTGGAGAATATAATACTGTGTGGGAGCCACTGTGGAGCATATCATACTGTGTGGGGGCTACTGTGGAGAATATAATACTGTGTGGGAGCCACTATGGAGCATATCATACTGTGTGGGGGCTACTGTGGAGAATATAATACTGTGTGGGAGCCACTATGGAGCATGTCCTACTGTGTGGGGGCCACTGTGCGGCCCTTTCACTATTCACATCACATGCCATCTGTTTTATAGCAGCCGTGCACTATTATTACAGGCTGTAATAACATTGTTTGGTGATTATAAAACTGATGCTGTGCAATGTGAATAGGGAAGGAGGTATGGCGCTCACAAAAGCACTACAGTAACTTCAAAGAATTGATCATCATGGGCCTCAGGTGTTGGACTCCCACTGATCTTTATATCTCTTAGACCTTTAGGACCCTGCAGATCAGCTGTAGCCCAGTATTGTTTTTATATGCCAGGTGCTGTGCATATACTACAGCTATATCCCTTTCAAATATCTGAGATATCTGCAGCACCTGTAACCGTCACTGTCAAACATTTGCTGTAGGGAGGGGGTGGGGGCCCCAGACAAAAGTTTGCCTCCAGGACCTCAAGACTTTTGTTACACCACTGGCTGAAAGTCAAGTTATATTTTGCTACATATGTGGCTAATTTTATTTGTTATGTAATGTAATACAATATACCCTCTAGCTATTAGTGTGTATTGTTATAGTGCTTTTATCTTGTATTATATACAGTAGTCTATGGTTTTCCTTCAGCTCCTGACATACCTGGTTTGCCAGACGTGCTCAGGTGCACTGGTTTGACCAAGTGGAACTTGAACAAACTCTTGGCTGTGATTTAACTTGGTGGATGTCAAATTCACAGCTTTGTGATGCATCAACCTATAGGAGACAGTTTCATGAGTTAAACCTTATATTACGTAGAAAAACTGTTTTACATTTATTTTCTAAAACCTTTTATATTTTGCTCTATGGAGCTTTGTAAGGGTTTTTGTTTCTGTGGGATGAGTAGTAGTTTTCTTCTTACCATTCTGTAATACATCCAAACCTCCATATTACACCAGCCGTACATAATAAATATCTTTAGATTTTAATAGCTCAATCATTTGGGTTATGGCAATACCAATTAATGATTTTTTTATTTTTATATTTAATATGGTTGATTTTTTTTCTATATTTTTAATAACTATATTTTACTTTCTCCAGTTGTTATTGTATAATAACAAGGGACATTATTATACAATAGTGTGATTGCTAACACAACACATGGGATTACTGTATGGGCATGGGTGTGCACATAGGTCAAGGAGAGTCCCTTCCATCAGACGGATGTCTCAGTAATTGTGGTCACATGATGCCATATTTTCTCCACTCCATGCATGTTTGGTGGGTGTCAGTAAGAAGTTTAAGTGGTCAATACATCCAAACATTTATCACCTACCCACAGGTGCCAATCGTACTCAATGTGTCTGCCCTGACCCCCGGTTTCTATGCAGCCCTACCCCACTCTAACCCAGATTTTATGAAAGTAATGTGAGCAATGGAAAGCCTTCACAAAGTCACACTTTTTTTTTTTTGCAAATCCAGCATGTGCCAACATTTGACCTTGATGCCAAGAGAATGATATACTAGGGTAGATAAATCCTAGTCTGTACCTGATGTATCCCAAGTGCCGGCATATATGGGTTCCCCAGTCTACGTTCCACCTCTCGTGACAAGTGAGGAGCCATTCTTGTCTGTATTCCACCTGCACTTCCAACAAGAAGTTTTCTGTGTTTATTCTGAAAGATACTGAAACCAGTTTTATGAAAGAATGATTTCTTATGACAACAAGACTTTGGTCAATGAGCTGACACCAAGCAGCGGCTATAAATGACTACAGAATAAGCCATGCTAAAGGGGATTCCCACCATATGAAGAGGGTTCTCCTCTCCATACTATCATCCCCTTTTCTGGAGCGATGGTCGGGAAAAGCTGAATATATCTGAGCATTGTACTATTATATCTGGCTCCCACTGATTTGTAAGTTACCCCTTATCCTATAGTAAAAACCCAGGTAACATTAAATACACTGCTTCACAAAACGTTTAGTTTTTATCTTACTTTTCAATGTTTTTAGTGTTCTTTGATAAGATATCTGCAGCAAATTATAAGCTTCACACAATACATTCTGACTATAATTACAATATCTACCAATAAGTATTTGGACACCGGTGGTAGAATAGAAAAACCACATTTATTCCTATCCAATAGTTGGTAGACCCCAGCAGATGCTTCCTTACAGATGGGATTGATGGACATAATACTCCTGACACTCCTGGTGTATATGAGCCATCGGTTGGGTGCGGTTTCTCTGGCCAGCACTCGTCAGTCTCTATCTCCCAGTTTCGGGGGTCTGCCGACTCAGGGCCCAATCACCGTTCACCTTCCATTTCGTAATCACAGAGGCTACTGTCGATTTTGGGTAATTCAGTTCACTTGCTATGTCCCTTAAGGATCCACCATTTCTGTGGTACCCCACAATTACCCCTTTCTCGAAATTGGACAACTCTGCACTTTGTGGCATCTTGCATGCGACTAATTCCAATGCTGTTTCCTATTTAACGGCGGAAGGCGTGACGTACATCACGAGCGCAGATATCTTCATTTGCATGGGTGTCCAAATACTTATTGGTAGACAATGTATATTTGACTATTATATATTATATTACACTACTAATTCTACTCTACTATTCTATATTGCATTACTTATTACCTATTAAATTTATATCAAAGGGGTTATATAAGTGTTGATAATAATGGATAGGTTATCATTATGACATCGGTGGGGCATCAACCACCCATCAGATGTTGAGGCATTTGATTAAATGGGAGCAGATAGCAATACCTCCGCATGGCCCACACATAGGGCACATCCGGTGGCTACAGAAGCTGGTTGGTGGGGGTGCTAGTTGCTAAAGGATAGTTTATTATTATCAAACCTTGGAAAGACCCTTTAAATATTAAATAATTGAAATCATCATAGAAAACGTTGCCTACATTACTGCTCTATAGTTCCTAACTTGCAACGCTTTGTAACTTTATATCATTCCGTAACAGAATCTCAAAAAACAATAAAAATTTGAAAAAATTCCCAAACCTTTTTTCCGTGGCACAGTAGTGACTTCATTGTCAGTGTCATTACATCGAGAGGTCACCTCGGCATCTTGTAGCGATACAGAGCCTTGATAAACAAGAGGCTTCATGAAGTACTGCACTGGAAACAGTCAGGAACCAAAGTGATGAAAAGCATTTTTTACATAGTATTATATGGTCATACTTAAAGGGAATGTCACCCTTAAAATTATTGAGCAGTCTTGTCATTTTTCTTCAAAACCACTTAGAATGTTATAAAATAATAAAGAAGTATGGTAAATTATTGTCACTTTTTGATCCTTTGCTGATTCGGAATTTCCCATTTTACCCTCAGTCTCTCTTTAGTGGTCTTTAGTGATAATGACAACCCAAAATGGACAAGTGCAGTCAGTCATTGGCCACAGTCGTGACCTTAGTGGTCCTGAAATGTCACCATTACAACCAGTGATATAATAGTGGTGGCCATTATGTCTTTTATTATTGCATAACATTTGGAGTGGTAAGGAAAAAAAATTACATGGATGAACAATCCCTTTAAAACTAAAACATCAGACATGTGAAGAGGACCGGTGCATCAGACAGTCATCCATCAGGTGAGGCAGAGGACCTTGACTTCCAGCCATCCCACTACACTAACCTAAATATGAGAGTGACATGGGGTCTGCATATACAGTATATTTGTAAGTAGGCTTATCCAGTGCAGTGAATGCACTCAAAAACGGGCCATTTCCCTCCATAACCTCTTTAAGGGCTCGTTCACATCTGCGCCGTACTTCAGGTTTCCGTTTCCTGCATAAAACAGAGCAGGAGACGGAAACCTGCAGGAGTCTTTCTCACCCATTCATTTGAATGGGTGAGAAAGCTGTTCGGCCGTGAGCGGCGGTGAGCGTTTTATGCTCTCCGCCGCGAAACCGGGTTTTATAATGCGGACACAGAGTCGGACATGCAGTACTCTGTGTCCGCCGCAAAACCGTTTTTTTTTTTAATCCGGAGAGCTTAAAACGCTCACCGCCGCTCACAGCCGGACCTAGTCTGTGGTTTCCATCTTCTGGCATGCAGGTGTGAACCTAGCGTCAGATGGTCCTTCTTTTTATGGAAACATTTACATTTTGCAGACTAAACCTTATACATTCTTTACCTCCATGGAGAAGTTAGGAAGAATAGTTGTTGGCTGAATGAGATGTCATTTCAATAGTTATTATATGAGAGAGTTCATGAACTATCCTTGAGGTTCCTGTAACAGCTGAAACGAATCAATGACCTGAGTAATCGCTGGTAACAAGCCAATGGCATATGTGATTGATGTCACTGGTCCCACTACAGCAACTGCTGAGTGTCAGAAATTTCAGTTTAACTACTGTGGCTATAAGGGTGCCATGCTAACCTGTGAAGTGTCTACAGTGTTTGGGGGTCTCTTAGACTTATATAATTAGCAGCTGAGGAGGCAGATTTAAACCCTCTTCCTCCTTAGCCCGGTGCCTGCTATTTGGTTGTACCTAGTGACTTCCAGATCCTGATCATTTGTGCTGGACTACTCTTTGTTGACCTTTGCCTTGTTAGGGCCAGTTGACACGGAGTTAACGCGCTCGCATACTGGCACGTATACATGCTCAAAACAGATCACATTAATTTCAATGGGTCGTTACCGGCGTATAAAGCGCGTAATTTTGCGTGTGTAATTTTGCATAAGCCCTTTATGTAACTTAGGTAAACCGTAGAAGACAGGAGTGCTGGGTGTTGGATTGCACAAAAATTCAGCTTCCAATTGATTAAATAAACCCAAAGAGACCCCTTTCTCAATCAACCCTATGAGTTCTGATCTAAATTTTTCAGTGGAGTTAAATGTAAGTTGTTTGTACGTTGTGCTGTCATTCAGGATCTTAAAACAGCTCTCCTCATAGTCAGCTCGGTTTAATACTACAGTTTTCCCCCCGTTGTCAGCTTTTTTGATTATAATTGAGTCTAAATTCCGTAGTTGGTCTAAAGCTGCAGATTCCCTAGGGGTTAGGGTTGGTTCACACTAGCGCTTGTATTCCGTCTGCAAGGAGTCCACATGGAGACAGAATGCAATCGCAATTGCAAGTGATGTGCTTGCAAAGCACATGGAGCCCATAGACTATAATGGGCTCTGTGTGCTTAACTGCACAGTGCTTGCATTAGCGTTGGCAGTGGCATAACTAGGAATGGCGGGGCCCCGTGGTGAACTTTTGACATGCCCCCCCCCAACCGACGCCGACGTCAAAGACCTCGACCAGCCCCCTCCTCCGCACTCTATTATGTCCCTTAGTGGCCCCTGCACATAGTATTATGTCCCTTACTGGCCCCTGCACACATTTTATACCCCATAGTGGACACCCATAAACAATTATTATACTCTGGGGTCTTTTCAGACCCCAGAGTATAATAATCGGAGACCCGGGGGAATAAAAACATAAAAAAATTACTGTTTCTTACCTGTCCCCGGCTCCTACGCTGTCTTCTCCACTGTCTTCTGAAATGACGTCAGAAAGGACATCAGGAAGGAGGCCTGGCAGGATCGTGGAGAGGTAAGTAAGGGCTCGTTCACATCTGCGTTGTGAACTCCGTTCTGCAGGTTTCCGTTTCCTGCCTAAAACAGAGGCAGGAGACGGAAACCTGCAGGAGTCTCTCTCACCCATTCATTTGAATGGGTGAGAGAGATGTCCGGCCATGAGCGGCGGTGAGCGTTTTATGCTCTCCGCCGCGAAACTGGGTTTTATAATCCGGACACAGAGTCGGACATGCAGTACTCTGTGTCCGGATAAAAAAATCCGGTTTCGCGGCGGATAGCATAAAACGCTCACCGCCGCTCACGGCCGGACCCGGTCTGAGCTTTCCGACTTCTGGCATGAAGAAGACGGAAAGCTCAGAACGGAAAGGTGAACGCTAGTGTGAACCTAGCGTAACAGTGTTTTTTTACTACCTCTCCCGGTCCACCGTTCATTATTCTCGGGGGTCTGCAAAGACCCCCGACTATAATGATGGTTTATGTGGGGCTCGCGGTGTCACTTACCGATCCCGGCCCAGCCAGGATCGGCAAGTGAATAGGGCCCGTAACGGCCTATCAAAAAAAAAAAAAAAAAAATGCAGCGGTAGCGGCTGTCACTGGGCCCCCTAATGGGGGTGTGATAGTGTGAACCAACCCTTAAGTTGTTTTTTTGGTGGGCATAAGTACAGCTTTCTTTTAGTTTTTTCAAGTCCTCCTCTACTTTTTGTTGGAACAGGGTGTAGCTTATACCTCTAGATTGAATTGGGTAGAAATCTATGTTGGATCGATTGACTTCTATATTATCAATGTTTCTGGGGTTTGTGTTGTTTTCATATTCTAAATCAATTAAGCTTTTTGTGGCCCCATGTTCTTTGACCAGATTATTCAATGGTAGTGAGTGCCTACCGGATAAAACACATTCCTATGCTGATGTTACATTGTCTCTAGGCTTATTATTAATGGCAAAAAAATGTTTTTAATAGTTAATGTGCGTATGAACTTGTTGACATCTAATGTAGTTTGAAATTAAAGTCCCCTGAAGGTGCAAAGTTTAACCCTTTCTCTAGAACCTCAATCCGATCCTGTGTCAGTTCCACTGAAGATAAATTAGCTACACATGATTCCGACCCAGAGTCTATGGGTGTTTTTTCTTGGTCACATATTTGTTTCTTCTTGTTTGAAATTCTCTGGCTTCTTCGAGTTCTTCTTCCTCTTCGCTCCTGTATGGAGCTTGAATGTAGTTTTTTGATCTCCCGGGTCTTCTGGAATTTTCAGTCAAATCTGAAGAGGAATTAAAACTGGGTTTGGAAATGGATGATTTGTCTGAATCACGTGAGGAATCAAAGGAAACTGCGTTTTTCTTGGTGTGTAGCACCTCCTTTGCGGTAAGTTTTCAGAATGGGTCTTGGATATAGCGTAGATGTAGTGAGAGATTTCTTATAAATATAACCTGATTGGTAGTCCTGACTGTCTCTCTCGAATTTTTTTTCTTTTTTTGGGCCATGACTTTATCCTCCAATTCGATTTTTTTAGTAATGTTGCTTTCCATCTCTTTTAGATAAAGGGAACGTTTGATTTTATCCAGTTGCTCCTGGGTTTGTTTAAGATCTTCTTGGATCTTTTTATTTTTTTACTTTCATAGTCCACAACCAGACCCGTTAATTTTAAAGAGCAGTTACTTAGGATCTTGTTCCAGGTCTCCAGAGATGTTTCATCATAAACATAGGTAGGTACTTTATTCATTCTCAAGCCCCTCGGAATCATCTCTTTTTGGATGTATTGGGACAATGTGGCATTGGTTCCAAAAGACCCTAATTTCCTGGCTTAGGAGTTTAGCTGGAACGTCCCCCTCATTTTGTACAGCGTTAGATTGACCAAAAACGGAAGCAATTTTGTTCATTCTTGTTTCCTCAATACTATCCATAATGATATAAGTTGTAAACTGTTAATATTTGTGTGGCATAAAGACAGTCAAATAGTGGCCCGTAATTCAATGAGAATAGTAACAAGAGTGAATGACTGATGCTTACCACATATATAGAGTCTTTGTCTTCGAGGTGCTAAACCCAATCCTCCGGGCTCGGAAGGACATCCAATACAAATGTGAAAAGAAGAGGTGGTTTGTGATACTCTTTATCTTCTAAAATTCCAACTTTAATACATCTTCATTAAAATGACAGAAAAAAAGTGATGAAAAAAAAACATGGTGAGTGCGTTATAAAACCACTAACGCGTTTCAGGGTAGAGGTCCCCCTTAATCACAGCGTGCTACATAGAGACACTACATGCTGTTATAAAGACTAACTTCTTTTATATATCTACAGCTGTTCTGAATCGCTTCAATTGCTTTACAAATGTGATTTTGGTTTGTTAATGCTGTTTAAATAAAGTTGTTGTTGTTAAAACAAGGGTGTCTGGCTATTTTGTTTTCTCTTTAATTTCTGTGTTCTGTGCCATTCCGAGTGCTACAGAATATTTAATGTATCACTATGTAGAAAGTACAAAAACATCATATGGCACAGTGCTACGTTAAATTAGCGGCAATAAAGTATTGACCTAAGACTGGTACCGGCTCTGTGTAATGCAAAGATTGCACATTTCCCATTGCACATTTTGATATGTGGATCATATAGTGTTAGCAGTAAAATAAATTCCTATAAATGGGATGTAACCGTGAATGAAGCATATGTGGCCCTTCTCCCTATAACATGTGACATAAGTATACCGTATTTTCCGGACTATAAGCCGCACATAAAAACCTACGATTTCCTCAGAAATCGTAAGTGCGGCTTATAGTCCGGTGCGGCTTATATATGGATGGAAGCGGCGGCAAAGACTGCGTGCCACTTCCATACTTACATAAAAGGCACCATAAGGGTGCATTCACACTACCGAATGCCGGCGTGTATCACAGCCGTACACGCCGGCGTTACAGCAGGGCTGCCGGACACTTCCTATTCATTTCTATGGGAGCAGGCATGCGAGCGCTCCCCATAGAAATGAATGGACAGACACTTCCCATTCATTTCTATGGGAGCCGGCATGCGAGCGCTCCCTATAGAAATGAATGGAAAAAAGCAGTCCATTCATTTCTATGGGGAGCGCTCGCATGCCTGCTCCCATAGAAATGAATAGGAAGTGTCCGGCAGCCCTGCTGTCACGCTGAAACAGAACGTGAAACTTACCCAGCGGTGCAGGGCGGGCGGGCGGGCATTCAGGCCTCCTCTGCCTCCGATGTTCCGTCCTTCTCCTCCGGCGCTCGCTGATAATGGCCTGGGCGCATGCGCAATATCATAATGCTTCTACTGCGCATGTGCCCTGGCCATTATCAGCTTGCGAGCGCCGGAGGAGGACGGAACATCGAAGGAAGAGGAGGCCTGAATGCCCGCCCACCCTGCACCGCTCGGTAAGTTTCACATTCTGTTTCAGGCTTTTATTTTAAAACGGGGGGGGGGGGGGGGGGGGTAGTTTAATCTAATGTTTACGGTTGGGCTCTATCAGCATGATTTTGCTGATAGAGCCCCTCCTCGCCTGCCGAGCGCTTCCAATAGAAGCGGCTGGCACGCGGGGGGTTAAGCGGCCGCTGGCAAAGTCTGCCTGCCGCCGCTTTCAATAAGATATAATGCGCACCGGACTGCGGATTATAGTCCGGTGCGCCTTATATATGAACCGAGACGGACTATAAGGCGCTCATGGGCAATGCGGCTTATAGTCCAGTGCGCCTTATAGTCCGTAAAATACGGGTACTTATTACATCTTACATCAACTTTATTTAAATAGCATTAACAAACCAAAATCACATTTGTAAAGCAATTGAAGCGATTCAGAACAGCTGTAGATATATAACAGCATGTAGTGTCTCTATGTAGCACGCTATGATTAAGGGGGACCTCTACCCCGAAACGCGTTAGCGTTTTTTTAACGCACTCACCATGTTTGTTTTTTCATCATCACTTTTTTCTGTCGTGTGCAATCTGTCACTTTAACCCCTTAGCGACCCTTGACGTAACTGTACGTCATGGGTCGCATGGGGATGTATGGAGCGAGCTCACACGCTGAGCTCGCTCCATACACGGCAGATGCCGGCTGTATCATGCAGCCAGGACCTGCCACTAACAGCAGCGGTCGGTGCCCGAGCCGATCGCTGCTGTTAACCCTTTACACACTGCGGTCAAACGTGACCGCAGTGTGTAAACGGCGCCGGCGGCACGGGCGCCGCCATGTTTCCCCGATTGCCGCCCTCCTGAACGTCACAAGAGGGCGGTGATCGGTTGCTATGACAGCCAGAAGCCTATTGAAGGCTTCCAGGCTTGTCTCTGCACTAGATCTATTAGACGATGCCAGAGGCATCGTCTAATAGAAGTGCTGCGATTTTCCTATTCACTGCAGTACTGTAGTATTGCAGTGAATAGTATGAGCGATCAGACTCCCTAGGTTTCAAGGTACCTAAGGGGTCTGATCATAAATGTAACAGAAGAAAAAAAAAAGTTTTTAAAAGTATTAAAAAAATAAAAAAAAATATAAAAGTTCAAATCACCCCCCTTTCCCTAGATCAGCTATAAAAGTAATTAAAGAACATTAAACATATTAGGTATCACTGCGCTCCAAAATGCCTGAACTATTAGAATATTAAAACATTTATCCCGTACTGCGAACGGCGTAGCGGCAAAAAAAATAAAAACAGCCAAAAAGCGTTTTTTTCAACACTTTGCCTCCTATAAAAAATTGAATAAAAAGTGATCAAACCATTGGATCTTTCCCCAAATGGTATCAATAGAAACGTCATCTTGTCCCGCATAAAAAGACACCACAACCAGCTCCATACATGGAAATATGAAAAAGTTACAGGTGTTAGAACATGATGACACAAATTTTTTTTTCTATTTTGCAAAGTTTATCATTTTTTTAAAAGTATCAAAACATTTCAAATACTATATAAATTTGGTATCACCGCGTTTGTACTGACACGTAGAACACAGGTAACATGTCATTTGTACCAAACAGTGAATGCTGTAAAAATTAAACCCATAAGAAAATGGCGCAAATGCATTTTTTCTCCAATTGCGCCTCATTCTGAATTTTTTTCCAGCTTCCCAGTACATTGCACAGCATATTGAATGGTGCCATTACAAAGTACAATTTGTCCCGCAAACAATAAGCTATCATGTGACTCTGTGAACTGAAAAATGAAAAAGTTATGGCTCTTGAAATGTGAGGAGGGAAAAACGAAAATGCGAAACCAAAAAATGGCCTGGTCCTTAAGGGGTTAATGAAGATGTATTAAAGTTGGAATTTTAGAAGATAGAGTGTCGCAAACCCCCTCTTCTTTTCACATAGCTATTTTTATTGCTTTGAATTTACCCTTGAATGAACCAGAAGTGAGACTATGGTCATAAAGCTATCTATATTCATGGCCTTTTAAGCACATTTTATAGTGTTAAAATAATATAATATAATGCAATCTAATAGCAATGACATTCATTCTTTCTGCCAGTGTACGGATGCATTTAGTACTGTTTACATAAGTTATACATCACATCAATTCATCTGTACATGAAAGCCTAATGAAGGTTATCTGCAGGCTATTAAATGCTTACAAATGATACATAATATTGGCTGTAAATCATTGACTAATTAGATATACACTTGTCCTGCTGGCACAGCGCAGACTACTGTTCTTGGCAGTCAGGATAGCATTACACTTCTAAGATTCTGCAGTAATCGGAGAATGAATGAAGCATAATCTAGAACACTTTTATCAGGATATATACACAACCCCATTATGTCAATCAGATAGTATAGATGAACATATCCCTTTATATGTAATTACTCATGGGAGACCTGGTCTCACAAGGCTTTGTATGTATTTAACATTTTGTACTACCCTATCAGTACTGTGCCCATACCTATCTGGGGTCAGGTATTCTTTGGTACTTGAACTACCTTGTCCCCCCATTTATATGTATATGTTGTTATGTTATTTGTGTTATTTGTATATTTTACTTATGTGATTAATACATTTGATAGTTTTATTATAATTTTTGTGTGTAGGTTTTCTTGATTATTTAGACTTGGGCTGATAATGTCTGCAGCAGGGAAGCGCAATGAGCACAGACCCGTAGATATTGCTTTTGGAACCTACAGGTCTACAGGAATGTGGTTTGGTGAGTATTAATTTTTTTCTTTTTTTAATGTAACATTGGTGGATGAAGGGGATAGGGGGAATTAAATTATGGGGAGCATTGAGGGGAACACTTTCTGAAGGCCTTCCAATAAATTAAAATGACCTTGCTCCCGAGAGGTAAGTGGGTGCACCCTCTTGAGCCAAAGAGCTTGTTTGTATATTGACCAATACAGCGATACCTTAGCAATGGAGGCCATGATTCACAAGTGGAAAACACTGTTTGATTCAAGTGACCGTAGCCTAGCTATTTGCTAACCTGGGTTGGCATGCTGGGTCTTGGGAACAGACTGCTTCTTAACTAGTCCTGCAATATATATAATGGTATCGAGAGTTATTCCTTCAAAGAAATTATACTTATGCCCATAGGGTGAGTCAGGATCGCTGGAAGGTGAATTTCTTAATACCATGGCTATTTTGACTCTAAAGGTGCCAATACACCATTAATACTTATCAGTTACTCTTCTTAAGCCTCCCTAACACATGCACACTAGGCTGAGTGCACCATGCATGTATTTTCAGTGGAGCTGCTCTCGTACACCTCTGATTGTGGTTCCTCGACTGAGGAGCAATGGGTCAGGCTGCGGAGGAGAGTTGGGAATCATGAGGAAAGAAGGAAGGAGTGAGTAGGCTCCAGCATCCAGGCATGGCTAGCCGTTTTTTGGTCCTGATTCTGAGGCAGCCTCCACGTCAAATTCCGGGCCAAAACCCCCTCCGGCTGAACTCAGCCTTAGGCTAATGCCCTACGTTGCAGATTTTTCTGTGTTTTTTTTTTTTTTTTTTTTTTTACCAAGGCCAGGAGTGGATTGAGCAGAAGGGAGAAGTGTAAGAGTTTCTTATATACAGTATTTCCCATTCCTTTTGTAACCATTCTTGGCTTTGGCTCAAGAAAACCCAACAAGATCTGCAACAAAAAAATCCTTAGCCTTGGGGCTCTTATGATCATAGCAGAACTTATGTGAAAGTAATGGTGACATTATTATATTCTGAGGTCTAATAATAAAATAGATATAATAGTTGAAGACCCAGGGGAGGTGTAAAAAATAAACAAAAATCACACACCTTTCGTTACCTCTTTTGTGCCTCCTTACAGTGTCAAAAACTCATCTTTCCCTGCTTGGGGCTCTCCTGTGATGTCATGCGCTTGGGGGTTCACCACTGAGACCCAATGATGTCATGACACTTGGCTCGCCTATGTGACCACCGGTGGTCCAATCACAGGCCTCAGTGATTACCCCAGGCACGATTCCTAGTATTTCTCTATCTGCCATGTGCTTGTATGTGCTTCTCTCTTGTTATATACTACTGTACCATCTATGAAACTAGGGTTACCTAGTTTGTGGAATATAGTGTCCTATGTGTCTATTTTAAGTCATGTGAATTTTTCATAAATAAAAGTTATTTTTTGATATATGCTGAGTATCCTTCAACTTTCTGGGATCTTCTATCCCCTCTCGTTTTCATCTATGAAACTGTATCACTGAAATTTCCCCATTGTGGGACTATTAAAGGATTATCTTATCTTATCTTATCTTAAAGGAGAGGACTAAAAGACTATATTCCATGAGGAGTTTCAAAAGAGTTAAGAGTAGGCGAGTACTTTTTTAAAAAATTTTTGTCAACTCCCTTCAGCCTCCAACTATTATCTGAGGTCTTGTTAGTTCACAAAGATGACTCTACATTTGTTCAGATTTGCAAAATTGAACGATTTGCAATTTTCGAGCTGAATCTAGCTTGGTATGAGTCAGTTCGCCCATCTCTAATAATAACACACTACAGATCCCACCACTTTATTATTTAACAAAAATGAAGCCGAAATGGAAAAACCACATGTGAAAAACTAAGTACACCCTATAAATCAATAGCTTGTTGAACCAATTTAACCACCAATAACTTAGGCTCAGTATGGGTCCTCGTCCTCCTTGCATCATGATGTAGGTGCTCTCCATGGGTGTAGAGGCTCAATAACAGGCCTCAACAGTCCCTATGGACTCTGATATCATTCAGGAGCCTGAAAGAGGCCGGGAACCCATACTGGAAGCCACATTGGAGCCAATGAGAGGTGGGAATAACTTTCCCTATTCCTCTACTTATTATACTCAGTGTATAATGTAGATTTTTGGATGGCATACAATATATTTTTGGAAAATTCGTAACAAACCTGGCTCATTACGAATCGATTCACAAATCCCTACTGTAGACTCTATTCTTAGCTTTTATATCTGCTGACTTATGTGGTACAAAGATATATTTTCTCCTTGTAAAGATGACAGCTAGTGTCTTACATGCAATGCCCCATGGAAATATATATGCAAATTTGCTTTCTGTAAGAAAGTAAAAAACTGTCTCGGTCACTAGGGAAACACTTGTCTATTGTCTATTTAACTTACCCTTTTCTCACAGTATCATCTATAGGTACAGGCCTGCCCTGCCTATATCTATATCTAGTCCTGAGTATATTCATATCATATATACTGCTTGGAATCAACCCCCATTATCCGCAGACTAGCAGTAGGCCTGTTGCTTATGTCCATATCATGGCTCCCTATGGCACACATAGAGGGGGGTCCTTGAGATTTTCCTATATCAAAAGTTGCCGTAGTCTTTTCAAGTTCCTACGTCTTGGTGTCTATTGATGTTCCTCATTTGGTTTCTCTCTTATCCATTTTTAACATGCTAGTTTAGCAGAGTTGCACATTTTAGTCATTCGTTTTCTCTGCGGTACATCAAGTAGTCACCGGGGGACTGTTAGAAGGCTGTTCATGTCTTTAAGTATAATATATAGATATCGGCAGAAATAAATGATTCTGTATAATGAGACCTGGCGCACAGCAGAGCAGATGCATTCTGTTTTACGTTTTAATATCTTTAGTAAGAACCATTGTGGTGGAGAGGATGGTCTTCGGGATAATGGTACAGACTTCAATGGTAGAAGGGATATGAGCAGCAAAATAGTCCCCCTTCCATTGTGCTCTTTGGGTCTTTGGGCCGGAGCCTGCATATATGTTAATAGGTCTGGATTAGCTTTTGCTTTTCAGAATTGAACAATTTAGGAATCTAGACTGTTTGTTCTGGCAGGTCAATATGCCATTTTCTGCATATGTAGAAATTAAAGGGGCTATTCAACATTTTAAGATCAGAATAAGTCTGGCTCTTGGATTCCCACTAAACTTGTCCTCTTGACCTCTTCATTGGTTGTAGGTATTGAAGGGCTCAGAATACTCTACTTTTCATAGTGTTCTGGATATTGCAGTATATTCTGTAGTGGCTATTCCAAATATTGCATTATTTCCAAATTCCGAACTTGTCAGGACAATCATGTGATTTTTAGAAACAATCATGGCCAATTTGGGCACTTCTTGCCTCAAAAAAGCACAGCCCTTGGAAACGCTGCCAAAAGGGGTATGTTACACACAGTTTGGGAGCGATTTTAGGAAGCTTGATGGGGTGATCCTATCGATTGTCCACTGCAATTCTCCAGAACCACCACTATACAATGGAGGGAGCTGCTGCACCACTCCTATTACTTGAATACAATCCACTGCTGTAACTTATAGTACTAGTAGGCTACCAGAACATATGATAATATAAGATAATATAATCCTTTAATAGTCCCAGAGTGGGGAAATTTCAGCTGTGTGGGGTCTGGATGTTGGAACACTATAGATCACTTACATGAGTATAAAAGCTCCATTTGGGGCTGGAAAACCCCTTTAACATTATAATACTCTGTGCCGTACTATTACATCACACTGAGCATATAGTTAAAGCTCAGCGCCGTAATAGTATGGCGCTGTAATTCCCCGGGCACAGAACTTGCGCCTGCATCATTAAATCAGCCCCACAGATAGGTTAGGAATCAAATCAGGTTTTGTTATTGTGAATCTCTGGCTCCTTTGCCTTGATATTGATGTTTATTGTGCTGTATATAGACATACAAAACCATCATTTGCACCAAAATTTCCAACAGCTTCTGGCATAAATCATAGAAAATTTGTTAGGCGATGATCCCTCTAACTAAGACCCAACCTTGCGCAACCTACCTTTCAAAAAATTCTTAGCTTGTTACGGAACAGCAGAAAGTTGCAAAGTTTTACACAAAAGCAAAAAGAAAAAATTGTGACTTTTTCTTTATACTGGAAGACTGGTGTATAGGTATAGTGAAGCTTAACTTGTTTATCTTACCAGTCTGAAATAAGTTACGTTAGGTTCACACTATTGTTTAGGTTTCCATCCTTCAAGTCCACTTAGGGACCCAAAAAAACGGAAACCCTATCCACTTAAGAAACAGTCAGTACAATGGATCCAATGCACTTTAACCCTTAAGTACTATCATGGTGTCTATCATACACCGCTATCATACACATATCATTATGATAGACACCATGATAGTACTTAAGGGTAATGGGGACTGCTGGGTTTCCGCCTGAAGTGGAATGGGGGGGGGGGGGGGGGAGGAATCTCCGAACATGTCACACAACGCTAGTAACCTTATTGGATTCAAGTTATGTTTGGAAGTCATAAATTCCCCAATTGACTGTTTTATAAGCAGGGAATGATACTTTATTGTTATATATAGTGTTTTCTTTAAGAAAACAAAACACTTTTTAGCATTTCCTTCTTAAATCCTCTGTGGCCCTTTATATAGCAATTCATTCACCTCCACGAAGTTGCTCGGTATTCATTTTACTCTTTTTCACAAATTTCTCCTAAATAAAGATTCTGAACCTTGTAAATGTATTATTTATTCGCATCCAATGTTTCTTGCTCTGCTCCCCAGTCCCAGTAGTGTCCCAGTAGAGGAATCATAGAGGGCCGAACGATACATACAATACAGTTTTATAGTAGTGTTCTTCTATGGGACCAATGTCTGTCCTCATGACCAGTACTTTATGTCACATATCTACAGTTCTGAGAACCTTTATACACATTCTGTATATAGAGCTGCAGCATTGATATAGATCTAAAGAAGTCGAAATCTCCGTACAATACCTAAGACGTAAATTCCCACAGCCGTCCCGATGAGAAATCCAAGAGCAATAAGTAGGATAAACATCTTCTTTAGGCTACATCCGTCGTCTGGGGACTTTTCTAGAGAAGACATGCAAAATTATTGATAGAGTATTACAAGGAATCATTATATTTATCTCTAAGGATGACCCTGGAATTCCAAAGTGTTACAAAAGACTCTGCGGACTTAGATCTTAGATCTCCAAGGCTGACAGAATTGGAGGGTTTGACCAGGATTAGAAAAACTTGACAACATCACAAGTTATATTTAGCATTGCTGTTCAATCTCATTGACTTCAATTGAACTGATCTGCACTACCAAACACAAACTATGGGCAGGCGTGGCACTGTTGTTGGAAGAAATCAGTTCTATAGATCCCTGTACAACTGTTTTAATCTATTGTCACGGTCTGGGGTTGCTAGGTGGGGTGGCATAGACACGCAAGTCCAGTTTCTTTAGTCCAATACAAAGGTAGAGTTTTATTTTCACTCAAAAATATAGTGCAGCAACCAAAGGAAACAATACAAAAATAAATCCCTGCTTGGCTAGGCTCTAACTAAACATAGAATAGGTTACCTCACCTAGAATAACAGAAATTCAAAAGCCAGTTGAATCACTCAGGACACAGCTCCAAAAATATGACCTCTTTCTTTGGCTCTCCAGCCAAGCTCTGCCCAAAGTCTGCTGTTGGAGCTGACTTCTTAAGCCTCCTTGATGAGCAGACTCTCTGCAGCTGAGTCGCTGCAGGAACAAGCGCAAAGTGTGGACTGGAGGGGGTGGAATGACAGGTCCCACTACCAACCTACCTGTGATTCCTAAAAAATCCAGCCCAATAAACAGAACTTTGAAATAACACTCAGCAGACTAATGTATCTGCTGAGAACCATTCTTTCTGGAGTTTCTCATCTCACCCACCTGAGTAGTCTGGGTGAGATGTACACCCCCTCCATTACCTGACCAGCCATCGGCTTACACTATATACAGATTTAATAACTTTAGGTGGGATTTCCTAAGAATTGTATTTCATAATCCAAACTGGTGGAATAGGATGAAACAAATTTATTATAGCTCGTTCACACGGAGTTTTTCGGTAGCGGATTTTGACTTGGAATCCGCCTCAAAATCTGCTGCTAAAACTCGCTCCCATTTACTTCAATGGGAGCCGCCTCTTCTTTTTTTCCGCTAGCTAGTAGGTGCGGTGTCCACGGCGCGAGACTCCCTCCCAATTAGGCCCTTTCAGGCCTAATCCGGAGCGGAATGCTGGGATGGGATGCCGGTGAACTGCACTGGCATCCCTTCGCAGCTAGCCACGCGTATTATTCACAAGAGGAATGGGTGGATTTTGGTACTGAGAGTGAGTTTGGTACCTCCGTAGCAGGCTCAAATGAATGGGCCTATTGCAGAGGATGCTGCCGCGATGCGGACGCTGGGGCTGAATCAGCCACAGAGTCTGCCTCAAGAAAGGGTACGTCGATTCTTTTTTTCCATTGAGCGGCAAGTAGCCTGACATTCTACATAGATCTCCATTGTGAGGGGGCAGATTATGACGTGGATTCAGCGCCATAATCCGCCTCCTCTTTGCCCATGTGAATTATCCCTTAGAAGTCACTGGAATTTTGCCTTTCAACCCATAAATAGCTCAAATCTAATCCACACTCTTTTAGTTGCTGCTGAGAAGATATTACTTTGACTGGCTCAGTATGACCAGATCTTACGTGGTTGCCCAGTTATTGCTTTGGCTGCCATGTTATGCAAATACCTATCATATTACACAAGCATTGCCTGGGACCCGGAAGTCTTCTAACTTGGCTTCCTTGATGGCACTCCAATGCTCGATCATGTGACCAATTTTGCTCTACTCCAAGGACACGTAGGATAAGTAGAGTTGGGTCACATGATCCACAGGGGGTGTGTCACCAGCGTAGCCGAATTAGAAGCCTTTCAGCCCCAGGCAGCGCTATACAAAGCACCTATGAGGTTCAATGAAGGAGGGACATCTATATTAGAAAATTCCATCTTCTTCCGTCACATAGTCACTCCCCCCGGATGAGCCCTTTACATTATTAGTAATTGTAGAACAATATGTCGCGTCTGTAAAGATTTTCTTATTTATGTATCAGGATATAATACCGCTACCATCCATTCATTTCACACACAAAACAGATAAATAATAATACGCCGAGCCCTATGTAATAACCCTCTTCTGTCTTTCCTCTTTAAAAATCTATTCAGAGTTTTATCAATTGCCATTGTTCATTTTGCTATGACTTTTTTTTTAATATCCTTCCATGGGATTCCATCGAAATGTCTATTATTATTTTTTCCTGTGATCGAACATTGTTATATTTAATGAGTATTGTAGGAATGCGATGGTATCGCCATTGCTGGCCCCAGTCTCAAAGCTCAGTAAAATATTCTATTATGTTAGTGTATTGTGAATGTGGCATTTGCAATCCTCAACACAATGCGATGCCTACTGCGAACAGAGAAAATGGCTGGATATTGTGTATGGCCTTCTATACTTTATGGTACTGGGTATTCCTTGTGCTTGCTATGTGAGTTACTATATATTGATGGTGATATTGACATTCAGAAGGATTACCTGTTCAATAATTTACTCTATGTGTGGTGGTGGATAGACCATAATAGAGATATACAGCCCCTTGTAACAAACTATTGGATTGAACACCACTCAACTGTGACCACCATCTGCAGCAAGTGAACCCAAGGCGTGGAAAGCTATTATTATAATCACATATTCTACCATCTATATATTCCCAACATCACTCTGCATTTATTTTTCCATTGCCCTTGCCAATTAATCTTTCTTGCTCTTTCGTCTCCCCGTTCCCATTGGCACCACCATTGTAAGGATACAACGCAGTTTGCCCCTCAATGCTTCTTCTAAAGAGAGTTTAGTGTCAATGTCAATCAGACTTATCATAAGTCACATACAATAGGGATTTGGTAGCTTGGACTCCCACCATCTGGTCCCAACCTGTTGTCTTTTTCATGCTATACATGTCGGTCTTTATAGCAACCCTTTAAATGCTACCATATACATAAGTGAAACGTTGGGAAGATATCAGCAGGACCAGGACCTGAGGACTCTACCCCCAAAAAATGGTATCAGGGGATGTAGGCATTGGTCATGTTTAATTTCAGCTCCTTAACCTTTTTCTAATGGGAAATAAGCCACCAACAGAGGTGACTGGTTTAAGCTTAAAGGGCATCTGTCACCATAACCCAACATAATAACCCTGCAGATAAGTGAGGGTCATCTGAGAATCAGTGCCTTTGTTGGTGAGATAATGGTGTTTTGTCAATATGCAAATTAGCTCTTTGGAGCAATCAGGAACTTGCTGTTGCCCAAAAGAAATATACAATATATCAACGTTCTCCTTGCTCCAAAGAGCTAATTTGCATAATGACAAAAACAGTGATATCTCAGTAAAGAGGTACGGATTCACAAAAGAAAAAAACACTGTTTGAGTCAGGTGACTGTAACCTATCTAACTGCAAGATTGACTTGATATACTGGGTTCTGGTGACTCTAACCTATCTAACTGCAAGGTTGACTTGATATACTGGGTTCTGGTGACTCTAACCTATCTAACTGCATGGTTGACTTGATATACTGGGTTCCGGTGACTGTACCCTACCTACCTGCAATACTGGGTTCTGGTGACAACCTCACTTTACTACCCACTCACCATTAACAACATATAAATGATTAGTTGAACTAGGAATACATGTGTATGGGGGAGCCAGAAGGGATAACTAATGCTATATACTGATTAACTGGGGGGCAGTAGGGGTCTGACAATACTGTATTTATACAGTGATTCTCCCATAGACTGCATTACATTTGTATTTCCTCTGTGTGAACTGTAGCGTGATCAAGACATAGGATGTGCCATAAAATGTTATAAATTAAAACTATCTTACACAGAACCATACACAGAAACATAGAAGCTTACTAGAAAAATAAAATAAATTTTGGGTATTTTTCAAAGTTTTTGATTTTTGTGAAGGTATTAAAACATGTCAAAAATTATATATATACCATATATACACATTTGTTATCGCTATGATCGGGCCTCCCCAAAGAATATAAGGAACGTGTCAATTTTACTGCACAGTGAAGGCCGTGAAAACAAAACTCCTAAATTCGCTATTTCTACATCGGAGACGGTTATGGTGATGGTTGCGCTGCTTTAATAGCGACCTCTTAGCATTATTACGTACATATCATTTATTTCCAGTGGGCCATATTGAAAAATACTCCTCTGTGGCTAAAAATTGCTTCTCAAAGATGGTAAAAGGCGTATTTTTACTGTTTCTGAAAAAATGTAATGCGACCTCTGGGCCCAACATCAGGATTCCCATAACCCTTGTTCACCAACCTGCAGGCTCTGTGCTCTGTTCACTTCCTGGTTTTCTCGGCACATTGGTGGGCGGGGTTTCACTTGCTCTGTTATCTGCTATGTTTGCAGTCAGTAAAGAGGGATTGGTTGTAAATGCATTACCACAGTATGAAGCTGATGTAGAAGCTGATGTAATACAGCTGGATTTGAGTCAGTTTGTAATACATACAGAGGTACAGGACTTCCTATCTCAGCCCTGATCAGCCAAATTCAATTAAACTGACTGATAAGTGGAAGAGCAGGAGATAAAGAGTTTAGAAATCTCGGAGCATTCACTTCCCCCCTCCCCTATCTGAGGAGCTCTGTTGAGACATGCACAGCTCAGAGCTGCTCCCAGTACTCAGCCCCTCCCTCCCCCCTGAGAGCAGGAAGCTGTGTCACTGAGGGACTGAGCAGATAAATCCGTGGTTCAGGGCCCGTGGTCATAGAAGCGCATGTAAGCAATGAAGTGAATAAATTAAGATAGCGGCCAAACAAAGCAGTTTAACTGAAGCAATGTATTTAGAAAAATACTTAAATCCACATAAACTAGCAGTATAGATAGGATCCTTGTTATGTTAAAATATTCAGAATCAGTCACATGCAAGGCTCTCCTAAATTATTTACTTTTATAATTAGTCAATTCTCCTAATTATAATGAATGGTGAACTATTAGCTAAGTGAAGCCACATTTGTTATTTTGAGCATGATGGTCACTAAATGTTTTATGAATTCTTATTTTGCATAGAAGGAAAGAGATCATCTTACATTATTTATTGGGTTGTGAATATTCCCATATAAATTACTCATAATTTCTTATTTTCTGAACTGAAATCATGAATCAACCCGAGTGCAAACGCCTTTACTCCGTAAATAATATATATGTAAGTTTAGAGATATTTTGGCATCTGCATACACAATGATCCTTATTATTCCATGCACGACTAGTATCATATGTGCTTATTGCCCTGCTTATTGTTACGTGGGACGAATCTTAAGAATGCACAACACTAGTCAGACCAAAGTTAAGGCTAAAGACCCAAGTTTTGGAACGCAACATGGGAGCCTAAATGATTTTTCTAGCTCTGATTGCTTGTTTCATATTGAAGACCTATTCATCAAGTCATTAGTATCTGATCTGCGGGGGTTCTGACACCCAGATCTTGCACAGATCAGCTGTACTGGCAGTGTTCTTCCACCTCATCAGTCTGCAATTGTTTCTCTTGAGGCAGCTCACCTTTATCTCAATAATGGGGCCCCCAAAGTTGCCCTGGGAGTCTAAGTGTGTGAGGAAAGGGAGACTTCCTGCCCACAGGTATTAGGCAACTGTAATATGTGTACTTTATAATTGCCATTCTCTGTATTACAAAAGACTTTGTAGCAAAACATTATAAAGTGCAATTTAATGTCTCCAGCGTTGGCCTAGCTGCATAAGAGCTTCTCCCGATTTATTGGCCTGAACATCATGGTGGTACTCGTAGCAATACAGTTATGTATGCACCTAGATGTCCCTGCTTCCTAGGGACATACTGTCTTGTAGTGAATATAGTACATATAGGACAATATGTCGCTGGGACTTCTAGCATAATAACTAGGTATTAAGCTAGGAATCCCTCTCCCGACATGATGTTCAGGACAGTTTTGTGAGTCTAGGCTCAGTTGACAGTAGCTATACATATTATTGCAGTACCATTAGACTTATCATTCGCAACGCTTAGTATGAAGTCCAATGCTGTCACACTACATAACATTCGTGCTCGCTATATGTTACAGCCGGCACTTTCTTCATGCTTAACTTCTTTAGACGGTTTCCTTTTACCTTTTTCTGAGGACTGTGTCACTGTAAATCGATCCTCATTGATTTTGATTGAAGTTTTGTGTCCATGGTCACTCTTGTGTATTGTCATCTTGTGACCCTATGTGCAGATTTATTATTATATCAGTTGGACTCCATAAAAATACATTATATGATAAGGCTGAGGAAATGTTGTGGAAAAGCAACCCTTTTTTTGTTGCAGATTTTGCTGCGGTTTTTTTGAGCCAAAGCCGTAGATTGAGCAGAAGGTAGAAGTATAAGAGCTTCCTATATACAGTGGCGTAACTACCGGGGAAGCAGTGGAGGCAGCTGCCACAGCGCCCGGGACGCTAGGGGGTCCGGCAACAGCTTTTACCGCAGTCTTTTTTTTAAAAAAAAATAGGTCGTTACCGGCTGGAGTTACTCCAGCCGATAATGGGCCCTACTTACTTACTGATCCTGGCAGGGGCCGGGATCGGTAAGTGACACCGCGGGCCCTGCAAACATCATTATTATACTCAGGGGTCTTTTCAGACCCCCGAGTATAATGATCGAAGGCCCGGGGAGAGGTAAGCGAACATAACAAACAGTGTTACTGAGAAAGATTCGGGTGGAGGCACTGCGCCATAGCGAATTTAAAGATACACACACCCTTCCTATAGAGTGAAGTCTGAAGGGGTGTTACAAGTGCGTGCAGGAATGCGGTGGGGGGGTTTGGTCAGGGTCTTCGGCGTCGGTCGGGGGGGCCCCATGTCAAAGGTTCGCCACGGGGTCCCGCTATTCCTAGTTACGCCACTGCCCATATAGTTCCTGTTCCTTTTGTAGACATTCTTGGCTTTGGCAAAAAAAAAAAAAACACAGCAAAATCTGAAGCCGTGTTTCTGTAATGTGAGGCCTCAGCCTGAGGCCTCGTTCACATCTGTGTTGGTAATCTGTTCAGGGGAGACCACATGGGGACCCTCCCAAACAGACGACTGAGCGCATTGGCAAGCGGTGTACAGTGAAAGCACACGGACCCCATAGAGTATAATGGGGTCCATGTGCTTTCCACATGGAAAATGAGGACAGAAATGTAGTTTACGATCTACTTTTCTGTGCGCATGACTCATGCGGAGACCGTGCTGAACTCTTCGAACGGATTACTGATGCAGATGTGAATGAGGCCTAAGGCTGGGGCCCCACGTAGCGTAAATGCTGTCATTTTTTATCTGCAAAGTATCATAAAGTGGATGGGATTCTGGTTATTCCCATCCACATATTGCAGTAACATCATATGGGTCTAAACCGGAGGACAATGCCGCGACTGGATGCCGATGCACTGCACCAGCATCCAGTCGCGGCTAGCCGATTTTTGGACCGGACTCTGAGGCGGCCTCTGACTCAAAATCTGGTCCAAAAAACCCTGTGTTGAACTCAGCCTTAGGATCTTCATTAATTAATACCAACAGGGGTTCCACACACCCAGACCCCTGGCTGATCAGCTATTTGTAGAGGCTGCAGCATTTGGGTGAGGTCTGCAGCCTCTTCAGTACTCACCAAGCACAGGCCATGTTACCAATGAAAGTAACATCACATGGCCACGAAGCGGAAATGGCGATCAGGGAATGCCGCTGCCCTTTCAAACAGCTGATTGGCTTTGGGCCTGAATGTCAGACCCCCACAAACAATCAGTTAAAAAGTCCTGGAAGACCCCATTATTTATCACATACAACTCTATGCTTAGAAGTATGTGAACAATACACATGACAACAATACTGTATTTCGTTTTTCCTAAATAAGGAGCACCTATATGGAGCTTTTCCGCCCTCGTTGAAGGCTTCAGTTCGATTACAGATCTTTTGATAACCCAACAAGTAAAAGTTGAACAGACTGTGAGCAGAATCTCTAACAAATGGCCCAAACAGGCTTGGCCATCAAGGGTTAATAAGATCCGCACGACAAAATCAGCCACATACCTGATGTCCAGTGTCGGTCTCGGGGTACATGAGGCACATTTTGGGTTCTTTTCCAAGATGTAAACATGAAAACAATGAATTCAGATCCTAAAGGTCTTTCTCATCCACAATCATTCCTAAAAATCATCCCTCAAATTCTCATTATTGGGGAGGATCGTGGCATCACAATGCATTTTGCTGCTCGCAGTTGCTGAGTGTTGAAGGGTTCTCAATGGCGACCTCTTGTTAAATAGTCAGCTAGAACAGACTGTTATTTGGTGACACGAGAGCGCCAAATCAGCAGAGCTCATTTCAATAGGTTTGTTGTTTGATGCGGGGTCAGGGGCTGAGCTGAACCAGAGGCAGATCCTGTAATGTTTACTCTGTGTCAGATACTAAGCTGGCAGACGCTCCATGGAAGCTGTCAATCTCCCGAATCCAAGGATAACACATAGAACATAAGGCCATCTAGATTTACTTTACACCAAGCGGTGATGAAAAGCTGCAGCAACCATATTCATAGGAGGTTAAGGCTAAGTTCACACTGTCACGCGTAAAAAAACATTGCTTTTTTAGGTATATTTTTGTATTCAATACATTATTGAAGTATTTTTTTGAAGGGTCCTATTGATTTGGACTGTTATTTTTTCTTTTCTAAGGCAGCTGAAAAAACACAATGCGGGAAAAGAAACTGACTCCCATAGAAATCAATGGGGGAATTTTTAGGTATTTTTGAAGCTTTTTTTGGAGCCAAATGTAAGGCAGAAAAGCTTCAAAAACGGCTCCAAAAAAGCAGTTTGAACCCAACCTATGCTTGAACCTTATGGAAATTCATTTGTAAGTGTGTAATAAGGTAAAAGCTGAAGACAATGCCTAGAAATGTTACAAACAACAAAGAATCGCTCCTTTTTACAAAGTAAGGCTAAAGCCCCACGTAGCGAGCCGCAGCCGAAAAATGAAACAGAGAAGGGTTCATCGCTGTTTTTCCCACTTTGTTTTTCACAGAAAATCTACAGTTTCCCTCTACGGACTTTCTGCTTCTATTATCCCTATAGGCAAAACTATCAGCGGTTCGGTAGGTATAATTGATAAGTTGCGCTTTATAAAAACTAGAGATGAGCGAACACTATTCGAGACAGTCGTTTCGAATAGCACGCTCCTATAGAAATGAATGGACGTAGCCGGCATGCAGGGGGTTAAGCGGCCGACCGCCGGCAAAGGCCACTTCCTTTCATTTCTATGTGAGCGTGCTATTCGAAACGGCTGTTTCGAATAGTGTTCGCTAGAGATGAGCGAGTAGTATTTGATCGAGTAGGTATTCGATCGAATACTACAGTATTCGAAATACTCGTACTCGATCGAGTACCACTCGCTATTCGAATGGAAAAGTTCGATGCAGAACCAGCATTGATTGGCAAAATGCTATACAGTCGGCCAATCAACGCTGGTTCTTCTCCTACCTTTAGAAGTTTTCTCCGTGCAGCTTCCCTGCGGCGTCTTCCGGCTCTGAATTCACTCTGCCAGGCATCGGGGCTGGGCAGAGCCGACTGCGCATGTCTGCTTGTAGTGCGGGCATGCGCAGTCGGCTCTGCCCAGGCCCGATGCCTGGCAGAGTGAATGAAGAGCCGGAAGACGCCACGGGGAAGCTGCACGGAGAAGACTTCTCGGAGGATCCAGCCCGACCCTCACTCGTGGACTTGGTAAGTGTAATTTGATCGAACGTTGCCTACCCCTGAAACGAGCATTTTCCCCCCATAGACTATAATAGGGTTCGATATTCGATTCGAGTAGTCGAATATTGAGGGGCTACTCGAAATGAATATCGAATCTCGAACATTTTACTGTTCGCTCATCTCTAGTAGAGATAAGCGAACAGTGTTCTATCGAACTCATGTTCGATCGGATATTAGGCTGTTCGGCATGTTCGAATCGAATCGAACACCGCGTGGTAAAGTGCGCCATTACTCGATTCCCCTCCCACCTTCCCTGGCGCCTTTTTTGCTCCAATAACAGCGCAGGGTAGGTGGGACAGGAACTACGACACCGGTGACGTTGAAAAAAGTAGGCAAAACCCATTGGCTGCCGAAAACATGTGACCTCTAATTTAAAAGAACAGCGACGCCCAGCTTCGCGTCATTCTGAGCTTGCAATTCACCGAGGACGGAGGTTTCCGTCCAGTTAGCTAGGGGTTAGATTCTGGGTAGGCAGGGACAGGCTAGGATAGGAAGGAGAAGACAACCAACAGCTCTTATAAGAGCTAAATTCCAGGGAGAAGCTTGTCAGTGTAACGTGGCACTGACGGGCTCAATCGCCGCAACCCAGCTTTCCCAGGATCCTGAATGGAATACACTGTCAGTGTATTCCCGTATACCCGATATATACCCCGATACCCGTTCCAACGGTGTGCCCCCCCACCTTCACCCCAGAAATACCCTGCAAGTCCCCTAGCAATAGAATTGGGGCTATATACACCCACAATTTTTACTACTGGTATACAGTGCCATTGTCTGACTGGGAATTCAAAGAGTATATTGGGAATACAAATACCCTCATTTCTTGCTACTGCCATATAGTGCCAGTGTCTGACTGGGAATTCAAAGAATATATTGGGGTTACGTGCACCCACAATTTTTACTACTGGTATACAGTGCCATTGTCTGACTGGGAATTCAAAGAATATATTGGGGTTATAAATACCCTCATTTCTTGCTACTGCCATATAGTGCCAGTTTCTGACTGGTAATTCAAAGAATATATTGGGGTTACGTGCACCCACAATTTTTACTACTGGTATACAGTGCCATTGTCTGACTGGGAATTCAAAGAGTATATTGGGAATACAAATACCCTCATTTCTTGCTACTGCCATATAGTGCCAGTTTCTGACTGGGAATTCAAAGAATATATTGGGGTTACGTGCACCCACAATTTTTACTACTGGTATACAGTGCCATTGTCTGACTGGGAATTCAAAGAATATATTGGGGTTACGTGCACCCACAATTTTTACTACTGGTATACAGTGCCATTGTCTGACTGGGAATTCAAAGAGTATATTGGGAATACAAATACCCTCATTTCTTGCTACTGCCATATAGTGCCAGTGTCTGACTGGTAATTCAAAGAATATATTGGGGTTACGTGCACCCACAATTTTTACTACTGGTATACAGTGCCATTGTCTGACTGGGAATTCAAAGAGTATATTGGGAATACAAATACCCTCATTTCTTGCTACTGCCATATAGTGCCAGTTTCTGACTGGTAATTCAAAGAATATATTGGGGTTACGTGCACCCACAATTTTTACTACTGGTATACAGTGCCATTGTCTGACTGGGAATTCAAAGAATATATTGGGGTTATAAATACCCTCATTTCTTGCTACTGCCATATAGTGCCAGTTTCTGACTGGTAATTCAAAGAATATATTGGGGTTACGTGCACCCACAATTTTTACTACTGGTATACAGTGCCATTGTCTGACTGGGAATTCAAAGAGTATATTGGGAATACAAATACCCTCATTTCTTGCTACTGCCATATAGTGCCAGTTTCTGACTGGTAATTCAAAGAATATATTGGGGTTACGTGCACCCACAATTTTTACTACTGGTATACAGTGCCATTGTCTGACTGGGAATTCAAAGAGTATATTGGGAATACAAATACCCTCATTTCTTGCTACTGCCATATAGTGCCAGTTTCTGACTGGTAATTCAAAGAGTATATTGGGGTTACGTGCACCCACAATTTTTACTACTGGTATACAGTGCCATTGTCTGACTGGGAATTCAAAGAATATATTGGGGTTACGTGCACCCACAATTTTTACTACTGGTATACAGTGCCATTGTCTGACTGGGAATTCAAAGAATATATTGGGGTTATAAATACCCTCATTTCTTGCTACTGCCATATAGTGCCAGTTTCTGACTGGTAATTCAAAGAATATATTGGGGTTACGTGCACCCACAATTTTTACTACTGGTATACAGTGCCATTGTCTGACTGGGAATTCAAAGAGTATATTGGGAATACAAATACCCTCATTTCTTGCTACTGCCATATAGTGCCAGTTTCTGACTGGTAATTCAAAGAATATATTGGGGTTACGTGCACCCACAATTTTTACTACTGGTATACAGTGCCAATTTCTAACTAGGAATTCAAAATGCGCAAGGCTCCCGGAAAGGGACGTGGACGAGGCCGTGGGCGAGGTCGGGGGAATGGTTCTGGGGAGCAAGGTAGCAGTGAAGCCACAGGGCGTCCCGTGCCTACTCCTGTGGGGCAGCAAGCATTGCGCCACTCCACAGTGCCAGGGTTGCTTGCCACATTAACTAAACTGCAGGGTACAAACCTTAGTAGGCCCGAGAACCAGGAACAGGTCTTGCAATGGCTGTCAGAGAACGCTTACAGCACATTGTCCAGCAGCCAGTCAGACTCTGCCTCCTCTCCTCCTATTACCCAACAGTCTTGTCTTCCTTCCTCCCAAAATTCCGAAGCTTTACAGAACAATAACCCAAACTGTCCCTGCTCCCCAGAGCTGTTCTCCGCTCCTTTCATTGTCCCTCAACCTGCCTCTCCACGTCACGATTCCACGAACCTAACAGAGGAGCATCTGTGTCCAGATGCTCAAACACTAGAGTCTCCTCCATCTCCGTTCGATTTGGTGGTGGATGACCAGCAACCCACCCTCATCGACGATGATGTGACGCAGTTGCCGTCAGGGCATCCAGTTGACCGGCGCATTGTGCGGGAGGAGGAGATGAGACAGGAGTTGGAAGAGGAAGTGGTGGATGATGAGGACACTGACCCGACCTGGACAGGGGGGATGTCAAGCGGGGAAAGTAGTGTGGATGTTGAGGCAGGTGCAGCACCAAAAAGGGTAGCTAGAGGCAGAGGCAGAGGTCAGCAGCTTAGGCGAAGCCAGGCCACACCCGGAATCTCCCAAGATGTTCCAGTTCGTACCCAGCCCCGAAAAACTCCCACCTCGAGGGCACGTTTCTCGAAGGTGTGGAGTTTTTTCAAGGAATGCGCCGAGGACAGATATAGTGTTGTCTGCACAATTTGCCTCTCGAAATTGATTAGGGGCTCTGAGAAGAGCAACCTGTCCACCACTTCAATGCGCCGTCATTTGGAATCCAAGCACTGGAATCAGTGGCAGGCAGCAACGGCAGGACAAAGGCCGCCTGCCGTTCACGCCACTGCCACTGCCTCTGCCACTGCCTCTGCCACTGCCACTGCTGACTGTGCTGGCGATGCACTCCAGAGGACGAGCCAGGACACCACTTCATCTGCCTCCGCCACTTTGTTGACTTCTACCTCATCCTCCCCTGGTCCTGTCTTATCTCCTTCTCCTGCACCATCAAAGGCACCATCAGGCGTTTCTTTACAACAACCCACCATCTCTCAGACATTGGAGCGGCGGCAGAAATACACTGCTAACCACCCACACGCGCAAGCCTTGAACGCCAACATCGCTAAACTGCTGGCCCAGGAGATGTTGGCGTTCCGGCTTGTTGAAACTCCCGCCTTCCTGGACCTGATGGCAACTGCGGCACCTCGCTATGCCATCCCTAGCCGTCACTACTTCTCCCGGTGTGCCGTCCCCGCCTTGCACCAGCACGTGTCACTCAACATCAGGCGGGCCCTTAGTTCCGCGCTTTGCACAAAGGTCCACTTGACCACCGACGCGTGGACAAGTGCATGCGGACAGGGACGCTACATTTCACTGACGGCACACTGGGTGAATGTAGTTGAGGCTGGGACTGCTTCCCAAACTGGCCCGGTGTACCTCGTCTCCCCGCCTAACATTCCTGGCAGGGACACGAGAAGAACACCCCCCTCCTCCTCCTCCTCTACCGCCTCCTCCTCTGCCACCGCCTCCTCCTCCGCTGTTAGATTGACCCCAGCTACGAGTTGGAAACGTTGCAGCACTGGCGTTGGTAGACGTCAGCAGGCTGTGCTGAAGCTGATCAGCTTGGGGGACAGACAGCACACTGCCTCCGAGGTGAGGGATGCCCTCCTCGATGAGACGGCAATATGGTTTGAGCCGCTGCACCTGGGCCCAGGCATGGTCGTTTGTGATAACGGCCGGAACCTGGTAGCAGCTCTGGAGCTTGCCGGACTCCAACATGTTCCATGCCTGGCCCACGTCTTCAACCTAGTGGTGCAACGTTTCCTAAAGAGCTACCCCAATGTTCCAGAGCTACTGGTGAAAGTGCGGCGCATGTGCGCCCACTTTCGCAAGTCGACAGTAGCCGCTGCTAGCTTAAAATCTCTCCAGCAACGCCTGCATGTGCCACAACACCGGCTTTTGTGCGACGTCCCCACACGCTGGAACTCAACGTTTCAGATGTTGAATAGAGTGGTTGAGCAGCAGAGACCTTTGATGGAATACCAGCTACAAAACCCTAGGGTGCCACAAAGTCAGCTGCCTCAGTTTCACATCCATGAGTGGCCATGGATGAGAGACCTTTGTGACATCCTACGGGTCTTTGAGGAGTCCACAAGGAGGGTGAGCTCTGAGGATGCGATGGTGAGCCTTACAATCCCGCTCTTGTGTGTTCTGAGAGAATCCCTGATTGACATCAGGGATAACTCAGATCACACAGAGGAGTTAGGGATAGCATCCGATCCGTCACAGCTGGAGAGTAGGTCCACACATCTGTCCGCTTCACTGCGTTTAATGGAGGAGGAGGAGGAGGAGGAGGAGGAGGAGGAGGAGGAGGAGGAAGAAGAGTTGTCCGATGATGTGATGGTGATACAGGAGGCTTCCGGGCAACTTCGAATCGTCCCATTGTTGCAGCGCGGATGGGTAGACATGGAGGATGAGGAGGAAATGGAGATTGAACTTTCCGGTGGGGCCAGAGGAGTCATGCCAACTAACACTGTGGCAGACATGGCTGAGTTCATGTTGGGGTGCTTTACAACCGACAAGCGTATTGTCAAAATCATGGAGGACAACCAGTACTGGATCTTTGCTATCCTTGACCCCCGGTATAAAAACAACATCTCGTCTTTTATTCCGGTAGAGGGGAGGGCCAATCGCATCAATGCTTGCCACAGGCAATTGGTGCAGAATATGATGGAGATGTTTCCAGCATGTGACGTTGGCGGCAGGGAGGGCAGTTCCTCCAGTAGGCAACCAAGTTCTCACCGGTCCACACAAACGAGGGGCACACTGTCTAAGGTCTGGGACACCTTGATGGCACCCCCTCGCCAAAGTGCCGCCACGGAGGGTCCTAGTGTCACCAGGCGTGAGAAGTATAGGCGCATGTTGCGGGAATACCTTTCCGACCACAGCCCTGTCCTCTCCGACCCCTCTGCGCCCTACACGTATTGGGTGTCGAAGTTGGACCTGTGGCTTGAACTTGCCCTATATGCCTTGGAGGTGCTGTCCTGTCCTGCCGCCAGCGTCCTATCTGAGAGGGTGTTCAGTGCAGCCGGTGGCATCATCACTGACAAGCGCACCCGTCTGTCAGCTGAGAGTGCCGACCGGCTCACTTTGATAAAAATGAACCACCACTGGGTAGAGCCGTCATTTTTGTGCCCACCTGTGTAAAGCACCCCAACATGAAACTCCATGTCTGTACTCAACCTCTCCAATTCCTCCGCATCCTCATACTCATCCACCATAAGCGTTGCACAATTCTGCTAATACTAGGCTCCCTCCACCCTGATTTCCCCCAACTCTGCTGGTTAGAGGCTCCCTCCACCCTGATTTCCACCAACTCTGCTGGTTAGAGGCTCCCTCCACCATGAATTTGCCCAAACTGGGCTGTTTAGAGGCTCCCTCCACCATGAATTTGCCCAAACTGGGCTGTTTAGAGGCTCCCTCCACCACGAATTGGTCCAAACTGGGTTTTTTAGAGGCTCCCTCCACCATGAATTGGTCCAAACTGGGCTGGTTAGAGGCTCCCTCCACCATGAATTTGCCCAAACTGGGCTGTTTAGAGGCTCCCTCCACCATGAATTGGTCCAAACTGGGCTGGTTAGAGGCTCCCTCCACCATTAATTGGTCCAAACTGGGCTGGTTAGAGGCTCCCTCCACCATTAATTGGTCCAAACTGGGCTGGTTAGAGGCTCCCTCCACCATGAATTGGTCCAAACTGGGTTTTTTAGAGGCTCCCTCCACCATGAATTGGTCCAAACTTGGCTGTTTAGAGGCTCCCTCCACCATGAATTGGTCCAAACTGGGCTGGTTAGAGGCTCCCTCCACCATTAATTGGTCCAAACTGGGCTGGTTAGAGGCTCCCTCCACCATGAATTTGCCCAAACTGGGCTGTTTAGAGGCTCCCTCCACCATGAATTTGCCCAAACTGGGCTGTTTAGAGGCTCCCTCCACCATGAATTGGTCCAAACTGGGTTTTTTAGAGGCTCCCTCCACCATGAATTGGTCCAAACTGGGCTGGTTAGAGGCTCCCTCCACCATTAATTGGTCCAAACTGGGGTGGTTAGAGGCTCCCTCCACCATTAATTGGTCCAAACTGGGCTGGTTAGAGGCTCCCTCCACCATTAATTGGTCCAAACTGGGCTGGTTAGAGGCTCCCTCCACCATTAATTGGTCCAAACTGGGCTGTTTAGAGGCTCCCTCCACCATTAATTGGTCCAAACTGGGCTGGTTAGAGGCTCCCTCCACCATGAATTTGCCCAAACTGGGCTGTTTAGAGGCTCCCTCCACCATGAATTGGTCCAAACTGGGTTTTTTAGAGGCTCCCTCCACCATGAATTTGCCCAAACTGGGCTGGTTAGAGGCTCCCTCCACCATGAATTGGTCCAAGCTGGGTTTTTTAGAGGCTCCCTCCACCATGAATTTGCCCAAACTGGGCTGGTTAGAGGCTCCCTCCACCATGAATTGGTCCAAACTGGGCTGGTTAGAGGCTCCCTCCACCATGAATTTGCCCAAACTGGGCTGTTTAGAGGCTCCCTCCACCATTAATTGGTCCAAACTGGGCTGGTTAGAGGCTTCCTCCACCATGAATTTGCCCAAACTGGGCTGTTTAGAGGCTCCCTCCACCATGAATTGGTCCAAACTGGGTTTTTTAGAGGCTCCCTCCACCATGAATTGGTCCAAACTGGGTTTTTTAGAGGCTCCCTCCACCATGAATTGGTCCAAACTGGGCTGGTTAGAGGCTCCCTCCACCATGAATTTCCCAAAACTTGGCTGTTTAGAGGCTCCCTCCACCATGAATTGGTCCAAACTGGGCTGGTTAGAGGCTCCCTCCACCATGAATTTCCCAAAACTTGGCTGTTTAGAGGCTCCCTCCACCATGAATTGGTCCAAACTGGGCTGGTTAGAGGCTCCCTCCACCATTAATTGGTCCAAACTGGGCTGGTTAGAGGCTCCCTCCACCATGAATTGGTCCAAACTGGGTTTTTTAGAGGCTCCCTCCACCATGAATTTGCCCAAACTGGGCTGGTTAGAGGCTCCCTCCACCATGAATTGGTCCAAGCTGGGTTTTTTAGAGGCTCCCTCCACCATGAATTTGCCCAAACTGGGCTGGTTAGAGGCTCCCTCCACCATGAATTGGTCCAAACTGGGCTGGTTAGAGGCTCCCTCTACCATGAATTTGCCCAAACTGGGCTGTTTAGAGGCTCCCTCCACCATTAATTGGTCCAAACTGGGCTGGTTAGAGGCTTCCTCCACCATGAATTTGCCCAAACTGGGCTGTTTAGAGGCTCCTTCCACCATGAATTGGTCCAAACTGGGTTTTTTAGAGGCTCCCTCCACCATGAATTGGTCCAAACTGGGTTTTTTAGAGGCTCCCTCCACCATGAATTGGTCCAAACTGGGCTGGTTAGAGGCTCCCTCCACCATGAATTTCCCAAAACTTGGCTGTTTAGAGGCTCCCTCCACCATGAATTGGTCCAAACTGGGCTGGTTAGAGGCTCCCTCCACCATGAATTTCCCAAAACTTGGCTGTTTAGAGGTTCCCTCCACCATGAATTGGTCCAAACTGGGCTGGTTAGAGGCTCCCTCCACCATTAATTGGTCCAAACTGGGCTGGTTAGAGGCTCCCTCCACCATGAATTGGTCCAAACTGGGTTTTTTAGAGGCTCCCTCCACCATGAATTTGCCCAAACTGGGCTGTTTAGAGGCTCCCTCCACCATGAATTGGTCCAAACTGGGCTGGTTAGAGGCTCCCTCCACCATGAATTGGTCCAAACTGGGCTGGTTAGAGGCTCCCTCCACCATTAATTGGTCCAAACTGGGCTGGTTAGAGGCTCCCTCCACCATGAATTGGTCCAAACTGGGTTTTTTAGAGGCTCCCTCCACCATGAATTTGCCCAAATTGGGCTGTTTAGAGGCTCCCTCCACCATGAATTGGTCCAAACTGGGCTGGTTAGAGGCTCCCTCCACCATTAATTGGTCCAAACTGGGCTGGTTAGAGGCTCCCTCCACCATGAATTGGTCCAAACTGGGCTGGTTAGAGGCTCCCTCCACCATGAATTTGCCCAAACTGGGCTGTTTAGAGGCTCCCTCCACCATTAATTGGTCCAAACTGGGCTGGTTAGAGGCTCCCTCCACCATGAATTTGCCTAAACTGGGCTGTTTAGAGGCTCCCTCCACCATGAATTGGTCCAAACTGGGCTGGTTAGAGGCTCCCTCCACCATGAATTTCCCAAAACTTGGCTGTTTAGAGGCTCCCTCCACCATGAATTGGTCCAAACTGGGCTGGTTAGAGGCTCCCTCCACCATTAATTGGTCCAAACTGGGCTGGTTAGAGGCTCCCTCCACCATGAATTGGTCCAAACTGGGTTTTTTAGAGGCTCCCTCCACCATGAATTTGCCCAAACTGGGCTGTTTAGAGGCTCCCTCCACCATGAATTGGTCCAAACTGGGCTGGTTAGAGGCTCCCTCCACCATTAATTGGTCCAAACTGGGCTGGTTAGAGGCTCCCTCCACCATTAATTGGTCCAAACTGGGCTGGTTAGAGGCTCCCTCCACCATGAATTTGCCCAAACTGGGCTGGTTAGAGGCTCCCTCCACCATGAATTGGTCCAAACTGGGTTTTTTAGAGGCTCCCTCCACCATGAATTTGCCCAAACTGGGCTGGTTAGAGGCTCCCTCCACCATGAATTGGTCCAAACTGGGGTTTTTAGAGGCTCCCTCCACCATGAATTTGCCCAAACTGGGGTGTTTAGAGGCTCCCTCCACCATGAATTTGCCCAAACTCTGCTGGTTAGAGGCTCAATCCACCCTGATTTTCAAAACAAATGTTGGTGCCAACCTCAACTTACTACAAGGGCCAAATTCACTGCTGGTGACAAGCTCTCCTCACTGCAAGTGCCAAATACACATGTTTCAAGGTGTTTTCCTACTGTCAGAGAGGTGGTATTGAGTGTGTAAAGTGTGTAGTTGTTAGGCTGTGATGTTGGGGTAATAGAGGGTCTTTGGTGTGTTAGATGCCCCCAGACATGCTTCCCCTGCTGTCCCAGTGTCATTCCAGAGGTGTTGGCATCATTTCCTGGGGTGTCATAGTGGACTTGGTGACCCTCCAGACACGGATTTGGGTTTCCCCCTTAACGAGTATCTGTTCCCCATAGACTATAATGGGGTTCGAAACCCGTTCGAACACACGAACATTGAGCGGCTGTTCGAATCGAATTTCGAACCTCGAACATTTTAGTGTTCGCTCATCTCTAATCTCTAGTGTTTGCTCATCTCTAATAAAAACGTGAGCATTTTTGAAATTGCAACATTTCCGCTACAGATTTTTCTGGCAATGTGTGAAAGGGATTAGTGAGACTCCCATCCACTTTGCAGGTACTGTAATATGCAGCGTTTTTGCCGCAGTGTTTCTGATGCGTCTAAAATTCTGCATATAGTAGATGAGGTTGGATGAAGACATCAGTCCATCAAGTCCAACCTGTAACCCTACAATCCCCTAATAGATGACTTTAAGGCTAAGGCCCCATGAGACAATACGCAGCACTAAAGCGATGTGCGAAAAACCATGGCAGGAACGCATCGCGGTTTTTCCCTCAGCATTTTGAACAGAACGTTCACAGAGTTTTCCTCTGCAGACTTTCTGTTACCATTATATCTACGGGAAAGCCGCCAGCAGTTCCGTAAATATAATTGACATTGACCATGCCGTTTTTGGAAATTGCAGCTTGTCCATGCTGCGGGTTGAAACACTAAGTGGGCATGGGATTCGCATGAATCCCATCCACTTTCAGATACTGTAAAACACTGCAATTTTTCCAGCGGTGTTTCCACCGCAAGCAGATCGCGGCATTTCCAGCCTTTGAGGCCCCGGCCTAAACCCCACTCCAGTAAATTATAATAAGCTTGAGCATTGTAATACACGTCATAGTAAAGCAGAGTTAACTGTCACACACTCAGCAGGCTCTCTTTACAGTCCTATGAAAAAGTTTGGGCACCCCTATTAATCTTAATCATTTTTAGTTCTAAATATTTTGGTGTTTATAACAGCCATTTCAGTTTGATATATCTAATAACTGATGGACACAGTAATATTTCAGGATTGAAATGAGGTTTATTGTACTAACAGAAAATGTGCAATATGCATTAAACCAAAATTTGACCGGTGCAAAAGTATGGGCACCTCAACAGAAAAGTGACATTAATATTTGGTAGATCCTCCTTTTGCAAAGATAACAGCCTCTAGTCGCTTCCTGTAGCTTTTAATCAGTTCCTGGATCCTGGATAAAGGTATTTTGGTGTCACGGGGTGACTAATGCTATACAGTCTCAGAACACTTCTCACTGACAAGTGTGTGATGTGATAATAGCAGTGGTAAAAGGAGATGTTTCTGTAATGAAAAATTCTATTGTAGTAATTCTTTTTGACCACAAGATGCCGCTGTGTTAGGTAAAGGAAAAACCAGGAAGTGACGAGTTGAGGAAGTGGACTGCTGTAGTGGGGGAGAAGAAGCTGGCTGTGAGCAGTGAGAGATCTGAGGGACAATCCATTGCCATCCGCTGCCCTGCAACGCTTGTTTCAGGCCAGGGCCAGCTCTGGAGAAGCCCGAACCTGTTGCTGGTTCCCATGTCAGGAGAGTTGGAGACGATTGCTGTGCAGACGCCGCGGAGCGGATGACAAGAAGGACCAGCCCTTGTGACACCGTGTTCCAGTTGCCTGGAGGCAAAGAAATTCCTGTTTCCTTCGGAAAGTCCATCTGACTGTTCGCCCCCTTGCTAACCCGGGTAAGCGGAGCTCCGATTCACCTTTCATAAGGGTGAATAGTGTATACACGCAGTAAATAGTTTTTTTTTTTTTTTGGCGCCAAAAACCTAGCATAGACTGGTTCCGGCCATTTTGCTTTAAAGCGAGTTCTATCCAAACGGAGATACAGCACGTGTTGTCCTGCTATTCAAAAGAGACACTATATCCTGGATTATAGTACCAGAAGTACATCATAAGAGGAGTTATTTGTTTCACTAAGACTTGTGCAGCTAAGCACCAACTTCTGATAAAACAAAACCGGTTGCTGAAGTCCTCCCTGCAGGGTTGGGGTAGTGTGTTGAAATGTGGATATTGGGGAGTGGGTAAGTTAAATAGTAAACTGTGATATTGTTAACCCCAGTGTGACACCGCAGGTGATCTTCCTCTGCATACTTACATTGTTTTGTTAGCTTGGTATTAATAGGTAAATTGCAGCTGCTATATATATGTAGCCGCTAGTTAAAGGCATAGTTCACTAGTTCTGACATATTAGGTCACGGTGCAGTGTCACTCAGGGGTCTCAGCCCTCGGCTGAGTGTCTTGTAATTATTGATTTCATCAGGCCTGTTAGCCTGGAGTTCACCCCAAAAGGGTATAGAGTAAAATTTATATTTCTTACTTCGTGTCTGGTGTGGTTGTGCCTGTCCGTGGAACCGCTGTATCCTAAAAGTTCCTGCAAGAGCCCCGGTAGCCAGTCGGCTGCCGTGTCTTTCCCTTCCTCCTCCCCCCTTACATTTTTGGCGTAGTCGGCAGGATACGGTGCCACCATGGACATGGACAACGCATCTGGGGACGCGCCCTTGGTGGACGCGGACCGTGTGCCTAATGGCGGGGTGGCTGTAGGTGCTGTCCTCCCGCCTGTTGCACCTACCCTTGCACCGACAGCCCCAGTCAGGTGTTTACCAGCAGGTGCCATCTTAAACCAACTGACTAAATTTGACGGACATAACATGTTGCTGACCGATTGGACTGAACGACTGAGGAGTGCGATTAAACTGTGTAATCTAGCCCCCGAACTCCAACCGGAGGTAGCGATAAATGCTCTGGAAGGGAATGCCCGACGGACAATCACATTACTGCCAGAGTCCCAGAGGAGTACGGTGACAGACATAGTAAACAGGTTGGAGAAGGTTTACGGGAACGGTGCCCCGTCAGTTGATTTACTTGCCCGGTTTGTTAATCGGAGACAGAGGGAGGGGGAGACCGTCCCTGAGTATGCTAATGAACTACAGGGGTTGTTAGCTGATGTCCGGAGGGCCGAATCCCACGCCCAGCGTGCCCCTGAGGAAGATGACGAGCTGTTGAGGGACTATTTTATTCGGGGATTATGTTTGAGTACGGTGAGGCGGGAACTACAGAACCGCGTGCTGGCGGACAAGACCCTGACCTTTGTCCAGATTCTGGAGGAGACCATCGCCAGGACTCAAATGGAGGAGCCAGAGGTGGGTCAGGTCGCCATGCAGAGAGCTGGAAGGGTGATGATCAATGCTGTAGGGGGTGAGACAGAGGCCCAGATGAGAGAAATGCAGCGTACTATAGATGCGCTAACCCAACAATTGAGCCAGGTGCAGAGTAGGGTACAGACTCCTGCTGCTGGGAACCCGTTACCAACTCCCTCAGACGGGCCCCCATGTCAATGCTCAGCAAGACCCCCCATGTGGCAAACAGAGGAACCACAGGGAAGGCCATCTCCATCACGGCCGTGGTATCGCTCTCCTCCTGACCCCCAACTGCGACAAAGGCCACCACCTCGGGAGTGGGACTATAGCAATGTTCAATGTTGGCAATGTCAAGAGTTCGGGCATATCTCAAGGAACTGCCCAGGACCGAGAAGGGCCAGGCCAAGCAACTCACCGCCGTTAAACGGGAGACCTCCGCGGTAAGAGGGCGCACTGCGGGGGTATCAGGGGGCCCAAGTCCTCCAAAAAGCCCACATGATTTGATCGCAAAAAGCCCCGTGCTGGAAGTGAGTTTTGAGGGAAAGAAGGTCCCCTGCCTAGTGGATACGGGTTCTGAAGTGACAACAATGCCCTTAGACTATTTTGAACGGCATCATGGCCACCTTATGCGACCAAACACCGGAATGGTTATCCGACTGAGAGCGGCAGATAATGGAACTATCCCTGTACATGGGGTAGTCTGGATGCGGCTTCGGGCCTGTGGCCAAGAATTAGGAGTCAAGGGAGTTATCCTTGTCAAGTCTACCTACTTGCCGGAGGTCCCGGTGATTCTAGGCATGAATGTGTTGCGAGACCTGAACCACGTGCTTTTCACCAAGAAAGGACCGGAGTACTGGAAGCGGACTACGGCACATAGGCCAACACAGCAAGTTTTCCGGCAAATTGTCCAGACTTGCCGAATCCAGAAGGGACTCCCTGAAAACCACCGGCTGGGGGCGGTGTATACCCCAAATGGTGCGCCCGTAAAAATACCTCCCCGGCAGGAACGGACATTGATGTTGCCTGTGGGGACCAATCTGAATGTGGACGGATTGGATGTCGAGCTGGAACCGGTAGAGCGGTGTGAAGAGATAACTGGTGTGATGTTTGGGCGAGTGGTGGCCACAGTCCGAAACGGGCGAGTGCCGGTGCGGTGCGTGAATCTACAGGATCATGAAGTGACCCTACCAAGGAGAGTCAAGGTCGCCAGAGTCTTCCTACACCAGGGTGAGACAGCCCGGAGAAGACCCTTTACTCTTAGGGAAGAGAGAGGGGACGTTTGGACCTTGGCGGTACAGATGGATCAACCTGAAAAACCCACGCCCGAGTGGAATGGGAGGAAGATCCTGGAAATGATGGGAATAAACCGTCCCTCTTTGAGTCCAGACCAAGTACGGCTAGTGGAAGAGACCCTATGGGAGTTCCAAGCTGCATTTTCTAGGCATGACGAAGACTTTGGCTGTACGTCTGCTATCGAGCACCGAATACCGACCGGGAACACGGCCCCAATCCGTGAAAGGTATCGACAGATCCCACCAAACATGTACCAAGAAGTGAAGGAGATGTTACATCAAATGTTGGATAATGGCGTGGTACAACCAAGTCAGAGTCCGTGGGCTGCCCCGGTGGTGCTGGTCCGAAAAAAAGACGGCACCTTACGCTTCTGTGTCGACTACCGGAAGCTGAACGCAAAGACAGTGAGAGACTCTTATCCCTTGCCGCGGATCGAGGAATCCTTATCCGCATTGGGAAAGGCGAAATACTTCTCATCCCTAGACCTGGCGAGCGGATACTGGCAAGTGCCAATGGCAGCAGAAGACAGACAGAAAACAGCGTTCATCTTGCCGATGGGCTTGTATGAGTTCAGAAGGATGCCCTTTGGATTGTCCAATGCCCCCGACACGTTCCAAAGACTCATGGAGTATTGTCTTGGTGACCTAAACTTTGAGTCAGTGCTCATCTATCTGGACGATATTGTGGTCTTCGGATCGTCCTTCGAACAACATCTTCAGAGGCTGAGACAAGTCCTGAAGCGCCTGATGGAGCATGGGCTCAAGGTCAAGCCCAAGAAGTGCCAGCTGTTCCAGACACAGATTGAGTACCTGGGGCATATTGTCTCTGCTGAGGGGGTGCAACCGGCAAGCAGCAAGGTGGAAGCGGTACAACGCTGGCCTGTCCCAAGAACCCTCAGGGAACTTCGTGCATTCTTGGGCCTAGCTGGATATTACCGGCGCTTCATGAGAAATTTTTCAAAGAAGGCAGGACCGCTGAACGAATTGCTGAGGGGGACCTCCCGGGGGCCAAAGAACCAGCCCATTCCATGGGGAGAGAAACAACAACAGGCGTTCGAGGAGTTGAAGGAAGCCCTGACGAGTGCACCAATACTCGCCTATGCGCAGTTTGACAAGCCCTTCATGTTATACACAGATGGGAGTCTCCATGGCCTAGGTGCGGTGCTCGCCCAAGAACAAGATGGCCGTGAGAGGGTCATAGCCTATGGAAGCCGGTCCCTGAGGGAGACAGAGAGGAACTTTGACAACTATAGTTCATTCAAGCTGGAACTACTGGCCCTAGTGTGGGCCATGACAGAGAAATTCTCAGAATACTTGACAGGAGCGGAAGTGACTGTTATGACCGACAACAATCCCTTGGCGCACCTAGACAATGCAAAGTTGGGTGCTTTGGAGCAGCGATGGATGGCCAGGTTGTCCAGGTACAAGTACAAGATCAAGTACCGATCCGGTAGAGAAAATGCAAATGCGGATGCCCTGTCTCGAGTGACGCCGGATGACTCCGGACGAGATAAGGATGGAGAGTTGGAAGACTCAGAGGTTCCCCACTTGGGTAGAATACCCTTGTTTATGATACTGGCACGGACAAGTGGGGTGGTGACAGACCGACCAGTGTTGCTTGGGAAAACCCATGGAGATTGGGTATATGCTCAGAATGATGACGTGACCCTAAGAAAGATCAAGCAGTGGGTGATGGCAAAGGAGTGGCCTACCCCGATGGAGCGCAAACGCTTGCCACCTATGGGGGCAAGAGTAATGCAACAGTGGGATAGACTGAAGTGTGAGAATGGGTTACTGTACCGTAAAGTATATTTAGAGACTGAGTTGGAGGTGAGATGGCAACTAGTAATACCAAGTACCAGTGCCAGGGAAGTTGCCCGTGAGGCTCATGTGAGAGGGGCCCACTTTGGTCCTGATAAAACGTTCAAGTGGCTCCAGCGATTTGTCTATTGTCCTGGTCTTGAGCAGACAGTGCAGGACGTGTGCCAAGCCTGCAGGGCCTGTGAGCTCGCTAAACCCCCAGAACAAAGGGCCCCCACTCAGACGATTAGGACCACTGCGCCGTTGGAGGTGCTGATGATTGATTATGTCCTGATAGGACACTCCAACAGCGGACATCAGTACTGTTTGGTAATGACCGATCACTTTACCAAGTTTGCAGTAGCAGTAGCTACGAAAGATCAGACTGCCGAATCTGCCGCCAGGGCTGTGTGTAAGCACTTCATCCAAGTGTATGGGTGCCCCACTCGTATTCACTCAGATCAGGGGGCATGTTTTCAGGGGCGGCTCATGTCGGAGTTGTATCGGGTGTATGGTATCCACAGATCCCGGACGACTCCTTATCACCCAGAGGGGAATGGGGCCTGTGAGCGATTCAATCGCACCCTCCTTCAGATGTTGCGAACGTTGGAGAAAGATCAAAAAGCTCGGTGGCCAGAGAGCTTAGCTGAGTTGCTCTGGGCCTATAATAATCGGGTCCATAGTACCACCGGCTACACGCCATACCTGATGCTGTTTGGGCATCCCGGACGGGAGATTGAAGAATTGAACTTGACAAATCCTGAGAGAGAGGGCGCTCGCTCGCCCGATGACTGGGTAGAACTACACCGTCGAAAACTGCAGACCATACACCGATTGGTGATTGACAAAACCCGACTGTCCAGTCACCCAGACAAGACCCCGGTTCAACATGAACCCTTCCAACCTGGGGACAGGGTGTTAGTAAGGGCCAAGAAACCCTCAGGAAAGTTGGATGATCGGTGGGAGGCAATGCCATATCGAGTAAAATGAAGGGTCATCCCTGACGGACCAGTGTATGAGATAGAGCCTGAAAGGGGTGAAGGAGTTACCCGGACTCTTCACCGTAATATGCTCAGACCTTGTAATTCAGAGACTCCCACAACAGAGACTGAGGTGTCTCGGTTGAATCCAACAGCCCCAACCTTCACACCTGCTGCACAGATTGATCCCGATGAGTGGTGGGATGTACCAGTTCCCATGTCTGAAACGGTTCCAGCCGTGGTGATCTTACCTCCACGGGAGGGGACGACACTAATGGCTGCTCCTGTACAGGAACCTGAGCCGACCTGTGGGAATGAAGTGACTGATGCCCCGACTTTACGCAGAACGCCAAGGTCTAATGCTGGGGTTCCCCCACAGCGATACGCCCAGGATGAGTTTGTCTGGGGAGGTCTGTCGAGGACGCCGACCTCTAGTGGGGTGGTGTGTCACGGGGTGACTAATGCTATACAGTCTCAGAACACTTCTCACTGACAAGTGTGTGATGTGATAATAGCAGTGGTAAAAGGAGATGTTTCTGTAATGAAAAATTCTATTGTAGTAATTCTTTTTGACCACAAGATGCCGCTGTGTTAGGTAAAGGAAAAACCAGGAAGTGACGAGTTGAGGAAGTGGACTGCTGTAGTGGGGGAGAAGAAGCTGGCTGTGAGCAGTGAGAGATCTGAGGGACAATCCATTGCCATCCGCTGCCCTGCAACGCTTGTTTCAGGCCAGGGCCAGCTCTGGAGAAGCCCGAACCTGTTGCTGGTTCCCATGTCAGGAGAGTTGGAGACGATTGCTGTGCAGACGCCGCGGAGCGGATGACAAGAAGGACCAGCCCTTGTGACACCGTGTTCCAGTTGCCTGGAGGCAAAGAAATTCCTGTTTCCTTCGGAAAGTCCATCTGACTGTTCGCCCCCTTGCTAACCCGGGTAAGCGGAGCTCCGATTCACCTTTCATAAGGGTGAATAGTGTATACACGCAGTAAATAGTTTTTTTTTTTTTTTTTTTGGCGCCAAAAACCTAGCATAGACTGGTTCCGGCCATTTTGCTTTAAAGCGAGTTCTATCCAAACGGAGATACAGCACGTGTTGTCCTGCTATTCAAAAGAGACACTATATCCTGGATTATAGTACCAGAAGTACATCATAAGAGGAGTTATTTGTTTCACTAAGACTTGTGCAGCTAAGCACCAACTTCTGATAAAACAAAACCGGTTGCTGAAGTCCTCCCTGCAGGGTTGGGGTAGTGTGTTGAAATGTGGATATTGGGGAGTGGGTAAGTTAAATAGTAAACTGTGATATTGTTAACCCCAGTGTGACACCGCAGGTGATCTTCCTCTGCATACTTACATTGTTTTGTTAGCTTGGTATTAATAGGTAAATTGCAGCTGCTATATATATGTAGCCGCTAGTTAAAGGCATAGTTCACTAGTTCTGACATATTAGGTCACGGTGCAGTGTCACTCAGGGGTCTCAGCCCTCGGCTGAGTGTCTTGTAATTATTGATTTCATCAGGCCTGTTAGCCTGGAGTTCACCCCAAAAGGGTATAGAGTAAAATTTATATTTCTTACTTCGTGTCTGGTGTGGTTGTGCCTGTCCGTGGAACCGCTGTATCCTAAAAGTTCCTGCAAGAGCCCCGGTAGCCAGTCGGCTGCCGTGTCTTTCCCTTCCTCCTCCCCCCTTACATTGGACAAACAATTCAAGTTCAGTTAAGTTAGATGGTCGCCGAGCATGGACAGCCCGCTTCAAATCATCCCACAGATGTTCAATGATATTCAGGTCTGGGGACTGGGATGGCCATTCCAGAACATTGTAATTGTTCCTCTGCATGAATGCCTGAGGATTTGGAGCGGTGTTTTGGATCATTGTCTTGCTGAAATATCCATCCCCGGCGTAACTTCAACTTCGTCACTGATTCTTGAACATTATTCTCAAGAATCTGCTGATACTGAGTGGAATCCATGCGACTCTCAACTTTAACAAGATTCCCGATGCCGGCATTGGCCACACAGCCCCAAAGCATGATGGAACCTCCACCAAATTTTACAGTGGGTAGCATGTGTTTTTCTTGGAATGCTGTTTCTTTTTGGACGCCATGCATAACGCCTTTTTTTATAACCAAACAACTCAATTTTTGTTTCCAAAATGAAGCTGCCTTGTCCAAATGTGCTTTTTTTCATACCTCAGGCAACTCTATTTGTGGCGTACATGCAGAAACGGCTTTTTTCTCATCACTCTCCCATACAGCTTCTATTTGTGCAAAGTGCGCTGTATAGTTGACCGATGCACAGTGACACCATCTGCAGCAAGATGATGCTGCAGCTCTTTGGAGGTGGTCTGTGGATTGTCCTTGACTGTTCTCACCATTCTTCTTCTCTGCCTTTCTGATATTTTTCTTGGCCTGCCACTTCTGGGCTTAACAAGAACTGTCCCTGTGGTCTTCCATTTCCTTACTATGTTCCTCACAGTGGAAACTGACAGGTTAAATCTCTGAGACAACTTTTTGTATCCTTCCCCTGAACAACTATGTTGAACAATCTTTGTTTTCAGATCATTTGAGAGTTGTTTTGAGTAGCCCATGATGCCACTCTTCAGAGGAGATTCAAATAGGAGATCAACTTGCAATTGGCCACCTTAAATACCTTTTCTTATGATTGGATACATCTGGCTATGAAGTTCAAAGCTCACTGAGGTTACAAAACCAATTTTGTGCTTCAGTAAGTCAGTAAAAAGTAGTTAGGGGAATTCAAATCAATAAAATGATAAGGGTGCCCATACTTTTGCACCGGTCAAATTTTGGTTTAATGCATATTGCACATTTTCTGTTAGTACAATAAACCTCATTTCAATCCTGAAATATTACTGTGTCCATCAGTTATTAGATATATCAAACTGAAATGGCTGTTGCAAACACCAAAATATTTAGAACAAAAAATGATTAAGATTAATAGGGGTGCCCAAACTTTTTCATAGGACTGTATATTGCTCTTGAATGGTCCCCGGCTAGTCATGTGATCTGCAAAGTGACCTGTCGATGCACGCACCAACCAATCGTATAAGAGCCTAGATGTTACGTGCTGACAGACATATAAAGAAACCAGTGATCAGGTTGGTCTATTGATTGGAAGGCCAGACTGCCCATCACATGACCAGCTGAGGACCTGTTGAGGAGCTGTATGACGTGAATGACGTACCTGGTTAGTGGCTCCATCTTTCACTGGGCATTACTATGACTAAAATTACATTGAAATATTTTATTATAATTTGTTGGAGTGTGGATTTCAAATTGTCCATACATGTAAGGAGGTCAGACCTTACCAATGAGTCAGACCTTACAATTGAGGAAGCAGTGGAAGGTGAAACCAAAAAAACCCCCTATACTTACCTGTTCCGGGCACTTTGGTGTCTCCTGCAGAAGTCCTCACCATATGTGACTGCTGATGCCAATCTGTGCCCTCATCGGTCAGAGGAGAGGACCCAGGACGTGACCGATGACTTATCTGAGTAACACCTTAGGTCCTTTCCTATGACTGCTGAGCATACAATGACATACAGTACATGTTCCACCCACGCACCAGCCATGGTGTTCAATCATGGCCAGCAGCCCGCACACAGTAGTGTCCAAGGGACCTAATATATACTGGCTCTCCTAGCCTATTAGTGACTTCTACTGTGATTTTTAGGTTCCAGGAAAACTTTGCTATAAAAGCTAGATTATTGTCGGCATAACCTTCTGTATATGACAACTCACCCGATGTTGGATGAGATAAGCAAAGGATAGTTGGCCTGGTTTTTTTGGTTTGGGTAGGTGATAAGATGGAGTTGTCTGGTAGCAACTTTCTCCCTTTTTCCATTCAGCACATACACATTGCTCAGCCATTCACGTGTATGGGAAAAATGGGTAATATAGCTGTCCTACAGCAATGGTTCAGCTAACAACCATCATATGTGTATGGCTTGCTGCCCATGGGCATTAACCTTGACCTCTAAAACAAATATATACTTGACTGAAGCAGTTTCTCAGCGTTTGTCCTCCAAATAGTACTTGAATAGTGGTTTGTGGAGGATATGTGTAGTACATAAGCCCAGAGAACAATGCAGAGAACTATACAATGGCAGAAACCATTAGTCAACTCAGGCACATAAATGGAAGCCAACAATATTGCATTGACCCTACATCTTCCATAACTTTTGGATGAGAACTGGCAGTTTCGACCAATGACAATTGCTCTCTAACGCTGCTTTCTGTCACTAATATATTACCTTTTAATAAAAGGACAATTTCTACTGGTATATACAGACCCTTGTATTGTTCTTAGAGTCAGAAATTAAAATAATAACTGCTGTAAAATATGAACATGGAGAAATATATCCGGTGACCCATGGCGAGCAATGTCATGCTCATAATAAGTCATTTACGGACAACTAAACCTTGAAATAAATAAACCTTCTAAGTGTAGCGCGAAAGGTATAAACGGGTCAGCAGTACACTGGCTTCCCAATGAACCATGAAAGCGGGAGTCAGCTCTCCTCTCCGGCTTATGTGGTCGTACAATAAAAAAATCTGTAAACTACTGTAAAATCTCAGCAGGGTGCTTAACCAGATTTAGGAATAGGCAGTGTGATAAAGCACATGAGAAAATGTGTGTGCCGCTCATGTTGTGTCGAAGACCATAAATGTTACAGTAAGTTAGGAGATTCTCATGCATAGCTAGTGGCGTAACTCCCAGGGTAGCTGCGGTAGCGACTGCCACAGGGCCTGGGACATTAGGGGGCCTGGCGGGCCCCTGATTTTTATTTTTTTTAAATAGGCCATTACCTGCTGGAGTATCCCCAGCAGATAACAGGCCCTATTTACTTTCCGATCCTGGCTCCTGCTCAGGGCCACCAGCGCTTCCCCTTCTGTGGAGGCGGCTGTCAGCAGGAGTCGGGGTCGGTAAGTACAAACACTGATATCATTATACTCGGGGGGTCTTTTCAGACCCCTGAGTATAATGATCAGAGAGCTAAGAGAGGTGCATAAAAAACACTGTTACTTACCTCCCCTGGGCTCCGGAAGGCTTCGGGCCCACTTGGTGACATCCCAGACGTCATGTGGGCCAGACTTGCATCTGGAAGGCTTTGGGCCTACTTGGTGACATCCCAGATGTCATGTGGGCCAGGCTTGCATCTGGAAGGCTTTGGGCCCACTTGGAGACATCCCAGACGTCATGTGGTCCAGGCTTGCATCTGGAAGGCTTCGGGCCTACTTGGTGACATCCCAGACGTCATGTGGGCCAGGCTTGCATCTGGAAGGCTTCGGGCCCACTTGGTGACATCCCAGACGTCACGTGGGCCAGGCTTGCATCTGGAAGGCTTCGGGCCCACTTGGTGACATCCCAGACATCATGTTGGCCAGGTTTGCATCTGGAAGGCTTCGGGCCCACTTGGTGACATCCCAGACGTCACGTGGGCTGGGTTTGCGTCATGTGTGCCTGTGTGCAGAAGACATCAGTGTTATTTTCTGGACAGATATCTCTCCATTGTTAAAAGGCCGGCCTTATTGCCTAGCGTCAACTGTGGGCAGTAGAGAATGTTCCCTCCGCAGTAATCTTCCATAGTATTGTACCGTCAGAGGGGATATTCCTTACTGCCCAGGGATGATGCTGAGTTAATGCTCTTCTGATGCTGAATTGATATCGGTTCAGAAACTAACAGCACCCGGCGGCGTACCGTCAAAGATGACAGTGCGCTGAATTCTCATGTCCTCTTTAGGATTATAACATCATAAAAAGTGTGTATGAACAGAACAGATGACTCCTTGTTACAGCTGTGCGTTGAGGGGGATTTGTGAAGGTCCTAGTGGTCAGACCCCAACCAATGTAATATTTAACCCTTCCCAGTAGAAAGCTGATGTATGTTTGAAGTTGGATTGAACTACTTGACATAGACCCTGAAGAGAATAATTATATCAATGGATGTTGTCGTTAAATATTGCAAGGAAATCTGGTGACTAAAATGTGTTATCTTTGATCCTATCTTATGAACGGTGATTCGATATAGCTGTATAGTCCAACTGCTGATATTGTGCCAATAATAACGATCAACTCCTTTCATCTTACCTTGGTGTTCTATTAACATTGACACATACTAACACAACTTATTATATATGCTGCTTCTTCACAGCTTGTATATCTGAGACCTGCTGTGCCAACGCTTTCCAGAGCTGTGAGTCATGTTCCGCCAGTTGGTATGTTCCGAAAACATGTTCTGCCATTTGGTATCCGCTGTAGGGGTCTGACATAAAATTTTCAGTGATAATGTTTCAAGCTAAGCATGATGTGAGCATTTGTAGTAATGCGTGCGCAGAAGGTATCACCTGGGAAAGTGTATCTCATAAAAACAACTTTATTAGCCAACATCTGGACTCGAAGGTGTTGAAGTTTAAGCTGGAAATGTAACATTTTTGAAGCAGATTTAACAAAAAGCACAGTTTTACCTGTTGACCCTTTTCATAGCTTGAATTGGGGTCAAAGGATCAGCTTGTCCCATCTGTTTTTCTTGCTGTAAGACAACCAGCTGCAGCAGGAACTTCTCCCCACTTCTCCATCTCCAATAAAAGGCAATGTGGAATCCCACCTCTTACTTGAAGCCTCACCTGTTGACTAAGTTTACCTTCTACTTACCTACCTAATTCTAGAAGTCTTTTCTAGATTTACTATTCTGACTATGAAATCTGCATTTTTTTAGTTTCTTGATATTGCTTTTTATCCTATAACTAGGGTTGAGCCAATCTTGAGATTTCAGGATCGATTTTAAAATCTGATTTCTGATCATTTTCCAGCCGATCCCAATCATGAAATTTGCTCGATCGCCAATCGGGATCTGATCCTTCCTGATCGCTCAACCCTAGTCAATGCTTCTCTATGGGAAAAGTCACTTTTAGGGTTGAGCCAATCTTGAGATTTCAAAATCTGATTTCTGATTATTTTCCAGCCGATCACGATCGTGATTATGATCGTGAAATTTGCTCATCGACAGTCGGGATCTGATCCTTCCCGATTCCGATCACTCAACCCTAGTCAATGCTTCTCTATGGGAAAAGTCACTTTTAGGGTTGAGCCGATCTTGAGATTTCAAAAGCTGATTTCTGATCATTTTCCAGCCAATCGTGATCGTGAAATTTACTCGATCGCTGATCGGGATCCGATCTTTTTAGTACATGATCGTTCAACCCTTCCTATAACCCATATAAACCAGTAATAAAATAGAATAAAATCTTAACCCACACATTCTCTATCGTAATGGTAAAATCGAAGATCTTGGATGTCTACACTTCATCCATAAGCAAGAAGAGAATCTCATCAAACTGTAAAACACATGTACATGCCTATGAACTCTGCGGCTGTCACTGATCTCATTACATAGTATCTGGTATGTTACCATGCGCATTAGATAGGATCGTGCTTTGAAGCTTGCCTAGGTTATACACTGTATAATGACGCAGGTAACTGGACGTCATCTTGACAGATCAGGTTACTGGTTGTATTCACTGGTTCTTGCATTTATTATTCAGCATATTTCTGAGCCTTCTAGATATGAGGAGGATTCGTCTTCATATCCCAAGAGAATGATTTAGAAAAAAATTTAAATTCATAGGCTTGACCTAGAAATTTCATGGAACATATATATGACATATCTGCGAGATATAGAAGTAGTGACCCTGCTGTTCATTTCAAGATTGTAAGCTTTGTAAGAAGAGAAAGCATCACCTTTTAAGGAGGACTTGTACACTCAGCTTCTTAAAGTTGTCTGATACTGAGTATTATTATCTTTGTCTGTATACCTTAACAGATCCTTTTTCATTAAGAAAGCTGGTTCTTTGCTATAAAAAATAGATCTTTAAAATCACCAAATAAGATGAGTTCTATAGCTTCCCTCTTGCCTGTCATATATCTGTCACGAGATGATTAGCTTTTCAAGATAATATTGTTTTTGCTGAATTTGAAAGGTTCTACAAACATGTCATACATTGTATTGAAATTGCTTTATGAATAATTGGAGTACTTAAAGGGGTTGTTCAGAAAAAAGAGAAAATGACCAGGTGATGTGTAAAAACAAAACATACTAACGTATCTCTGATGCGCATTACTTTCTGTAATGTGTTATGGCTACGATGCCAGAAGCCCTGAGGTTTACGTTAGTGCTGAGACCAATCAGTGGCCTCTAGTAATAAACCAGTCATGTATGCAAGTGATGTGCCCCTCTCCAGCGACCGCTGGTCACATGAGCCCCAGTTCTTGGAGAAACATGGCCCTGGCATGAGATGGAGGGAATGTGAGTGCAATGGACAGTTGGATATGTTTTTTTAATCTTTCATCTCCCCTGGCTGCCTCATGGTTCCCTCCAATTCCTGGACAACCCCTTTGATTTAGGGTAAGGGTGGATAGATCCCATCTTACAATGGCCCTATTATTACTAGATAATTACAAGCAGATGTACGTACCTGCTATATCTTATAGGTGCCAGTCCACCAGCTATTCTTTCTGACTCCTCCATGTACACACTTATCTAACATGGCTGACCAAAGCAATATCACTGGAATTCATAATGCCTGGTCCTTACTTTTCCTGCCATAAATAGTCTAGAAAGAGTTGGCTCATCCCTTTACACATAAGAAATCTGACCTGTTCTGATGAAACTGCTCAGTTTGGCCAATCTATTAAGTCAATAGAGTCAATGGCCTTCTAGCTTCCTTGTTTTTGCTTCCCAAGTCCCCTTAGGCTACTTTCCCATGGAGTAACGTGCCGCTCATTCTGACACGTAAACATGTGTCAGAGCGAGGCGCTTCAAAACAGATCCCATTGACTTCAATGGATGCCGGCTTACGCGTGCTACACATTGAAATCAATGGGTTACAAAGCCTCTTATTGATTTCAATGTGTAGCACGCGTAAGCCGTCACCCATTGAAGTCAATGGGATCTGTTTTGAAGTGCCTCGCTCTGACACGTGTTTATGTGTCAGAATGAGCGGTGCGTTACTCCATGGGAACGGGGCCTTATAAGGCAGTAAAAGAATTTAAGTGGAAAAAACCCCAATTCTTATCTCACCATCATGGTTTTCTAGATCTCTGTTTGCTTTCATTCATCCTGCTTTCTCCCAGTGGATAAAAAAAATCAGTCCATAGTCATGTGATATATGGTCCATGGTCATGTGATATACAGTCCATGGTCATGTGATATATGGTTCATGGACATGTGATGGACACACAGGTGCACAGCTCGTTTACCAGACTTGTGTCCGATTATTGTGCTGTGACTATAACAAGCCATGCACTTGTGTCTTCATCACATGACCATGGACTGTATATCACATGACTATGGATTGTATATCACATGACCTTGGATTGTATATCACATGAATATAGATTGTATATCACACGACCATAGATTGTATATCACACGACCATGGACTGTGTATCACATGACCATGGACCATATATCACATGACCATGGACCGTATATCACATGACCATGGACTGTATATCACATGACCATGGACTGTATATCACATGACCATGGACCGTATATCACATGACCATGGACTGTATAACACATGACTATGGATGGTATATCACATGATCTTGGATTGTATATCACACGACCATGGATTGTATATCACACAACCATAGATTGTATATCACACGACCATGGACTGTGTATCACATGACCATGGACAGTATATCATATGACCATGGACCGTATATTACATGACCATGGACTGTATATCACATGACTATGGATTGTATATCACATGAATATAGATTGTATATCACACGACCATAGATTGTATATCACATGACCATGGACCATGTATCACATGACCATGGACCGTATATCACATGACCATGGACTGTATATTACATGACCATGGACTGTATATCACATGACTATGGATTGTATATCACACGACCATGGACTGTATATCACACGACCATAGATTGTATATCACACGACCATGGACTGTGTATCACATGACCATGGACCGTATATTACATGACCATGGACTGTATATCACATAACCATGGACTAATTTTTATCCACTGCAAGTAAGCAGAATGAATGACAGTAAGTGGAGATCCAGGAAATAGTGAGGAATTGATACAGAAAGTATATTGGAAATTTGTACAACTTTTTATATTATTTTTATTATACAAACAATAACCTTTGTCTCCTAATATTAGTCTGAAAGTGACCAAACCCCTTAAAGGACCAAATTGTTAATGTAGTCAAATTATTGCAGCATGTTTTTATCACTGTAATATCTGTTCAAGTTTAAAAAAAATTGTGCATGAAAAGAGCTAAAAATAAGGCATAAAAATAAACTTGTTATCCCCGACCCCGCATAATGTATTTGGCTCTAGATGACCTGTCCTCGAAACTCTATTCATTTAGTATAGTTCTTCTTGTTAACCTTTCTCTAAGAAGCAACCCTTCTCTTTAAGGTCACTCTCAACTGTATCCTCCAATGTAGAAACCTCCACCGCATCCAACCTCTGCCTAATTTTAACGAGTTTGTGCTTCATTATACGGATATTAACGTGTATACTTCCCATGTGTGCAGAGAGACCGGTAATAGAGTCATCCAGCTTTTTAATGTCTTTGATACCTACCTTGGTGGGCAGAGGTGGATCCTCCATGACCCAAGCAAAGCCTCTGCTACCCTGAGGACCCTTATGTTATTGGAATACTTGTTATAAAGTTCCAGTCGCCACACACACACCAGGTACACAATAATTTTAAGAAAATTTAAGTAAAATTTTTCTCTAACCATCTTATTGGTGACAGTCTTTTGTCTTGATAGATTACCAGTGGATACAACTATGAATGCAGGAACTTTTCAAGCTTGAGACTAGTGAGAAACCCAAGTCATGAATTCCTTATTGTGGCCTGGTTATCTTCTCATACATGTAGTGTCTAGAGATGAGCAAACACTAAAATGTTCGAGGTTCGAAATTCGATTCGAACAGCCGCTCATTGTTTGAGTGTTCGAACGGGTTTCGAACCCCATTATAGTCTATGGGGAACATATACTCGTTAAGGGGGAAACCCAAATCCGTGTCTGGAGGGTCACCAAGTCCACTATGACACCCCAGGAAATGATACCAACACCCTGGAATGACACTGGGACAGCAGGGGAAGCATGTCTGGGGGCATAAAAGTCACTTTATTTCATGGAAATCCCTGTCAGCTTGCGATTTTCGCAAGCTAACTTTTCCCCATAGGAATGCATTGGACAGCGCTGATTGGCCAGAGTACGGAATTCGACCAATCAGCGCTGGCTCTGCTGGAGGAGGCGGAGTCTAAGATCGCTCCACACCAGTTTCCATTCAGGTCCGACCTTAGACTCCGCCTCCTCCGGCAGAGCCAGCGCTGATTGGCCGAAGGCTGGCCAATGTATTCCTATGGGAATGCAGAGACTTAGCAGTGTTCAGCCAGTTCTGCTCAACAACACCGTGTGCCGGTCAGCCCATCAGATGTAGCAGAGCCGAGTGTGCATAAGGGTTCTAGTGCACCCTCGGTTCTGCTACATCTGATGTAGCAGAGCCGAGTGTGCATAAGGGTTCTAGTGCACCCTCAGCTCTGCTACATCAGATGTAGCAGAGCCGAGGGTGCACTAGAACCCTTATGCACACTCGGCTCTGCTACATCAGATGGAACCCTTGTGCAAACTCAGCTCATGCTAATAGAATGCATTGGCCAGCGCTGATTGGCCAATGCATTCTATTAGCCCGATGAAGTAGAGCTGAATGTGTGTGCTTAGCTCTACTACTCCACCGGCGTACTCCACCAATCAGCGCTGGCTCTGCTGGAGGAGGCGGAATCTAAGATCGCTCCACACCAGTCTCCATTCAGGTCCGACCTTAGACTCCGCCTCCTCCGGCAGAGCCAGCGCTGATTGGCCGAAGGCTGGCCAATGTATTCCTATGGGAATGCAGAGACTTAGCAGTGTTCAGCCAGTTCTGCTCAACTACACCGTGTGCTGGTCAGCCCATCAGATGTAGCAGAGCCGAGTGTGCATAAGGGTTCTAGTGCACCCTCGGGCTCTTCTACATCTGATGTAGCAGAGCCGAGTGTGCATAAGGGTTCCAGTGCACCCTCGGCTCTGCTACATCTGATGTAGCAGAGCCGAGTGTGCATAAGGGTTCTAGTGCACCCTCGGCTCTGCTATATCAGATGGGCTGACCGGCACACGGTGTAGTTGAGCAGAACTGGCTCAGCACTGCTAAGTCTGTGCATACCCATAGGAATGCATTGGCCAGCCTTCAGCCAATCAGCGCTGGCTCTGCCGGAGGAGGCGGAGTCTAAGGTCGGACCTGAATGGAGACTGGTGTGGAGCGATCTTAGACTCCGCCTCCTCCAGCAGAGCCAGCGCCGATTGGTCGAATTCCGTACTCTGGCCAATCAGCGCTGTCCAATGCATTCCTATGGGAAAAAGTTTGTCACAAAAATCACAATTACACACCTGATAGAGCCCCAAAAAGTTATTTTTAATAACATTCCCCCCTAAATAAAGGTTATCCCTAGCTATCCCTGCCTGTACAGCTATCCCTGTCTCTTAGTCACAAAGTTCACATTCTCATATGACCTGGATTTGAAATCCACTATTCGTCTAAAATGGAGGTCACCTGATTTCGGCAGCCAATGACTTTTTCCGATTTTTTTCGATGCCTCCGGTGTCGTAGTTCCTGTCCCACCTCCCCTGCGCTGTTATTGGTGCAAAAAAAGTGCCAGGGAAGGTGGGAGGGGAATCGAATTTTGTTGGCGTTTGCCACGTGATGTTCGATTCGAATCGAACACACCGAACAGCCTGATATCCGATCGAACATGTGTTCGATAGAACACTGTTCGCTCATCTCTAGTAGTGTCCCTTATAATCCATCCATAATAAGGGAATTGTACTTCTGACAAGTCCCAGACCACAGAAAGTTCCTGCATTCATGGTCGTATCCATTGGCAACACAACCAACCAACTCCAGTCTTTCATCAACTAATAGCTGTTGCTGCATTGATTCTAGCACAGTTGGAATTTTTTCTCTAGCTCCCGCCATTCCTGAGCAATCGATGCTTTTAGTTTTGGTGCCTGATATACTATTTAGTCTCTGTACTGTCAGGAGGGCGGTGTCAGGCAGGAGCAGACAAGGGGTGTGATTCTGAGCTCTGACACTGGCTGCCTCTGATTGGAGCTCTGAATCACACCCCCTGCCTGACACCGCCCTTGTGACATTGCAGAGGTAAATAGCACATCAGGCACCAAAACTAACTGCGCTTGTTGCTCAGGAACCGAGAGGGCTGGAGAGAAAATTCCAATTGTGCCAGAATCAGTAGAGTGGTGAGTGTTCACAGAGGCTAAGGAGTTGAATTGGTGGGAATGGTGAAAGGTCCTCTTTAAGAAAGAAACCAAGAACAGCAGTGGCTTCGGAAGGGCTATGAATAGAACTGATGAAGCCTACAGCTTCTATAGGGCTTCATGTGGTTCTATCCAATTTAATCTTATCCCATTAACTCCTTTCCACAGCCATTGCAATAACACCACAGAACATTGAGGGTAAGTGAGTAAAATTAGGGTTAAAACAAAATGCTAAGCCCTCCTGTATAAAGAGATTCATTATAATCCTTGCTATGGAACCTTCCAGTCTCTTTCCTTGCTGAACATCTTTAATGCCCCATTACCTCAGTCATCTGTATGTTTTATATGCGCATGGATTTCACTCCTCACTTCTTACATGTATTCCTTCTATATATTTGCATAGATATTGATATCAATTTGGATAGCATTTACGTTAAATACCAACATGTCTCATTTCCCTTGAGATTGTGAATGAAACGTACTCTCGAGGAGCAGTATGGGGGAAGGGAGCCGCTCTTCTGCATTGACAGCTCACCTCTATACTACACCGCGTGTTTCATGCTATAGGAGAACTATTTATGACTTTGAGGAATTACTCTTACAGATTAAATTGGGTTAGGGCATAAGAGAATTGGACCATGTCAAACCCCTGTAATGAGACAGGAACTGAACTGATCTCAACATAGTTTCATCCGTAGAACAGAGGTGAAAGGGTATTTTCATTAGAATCGCTTCTTATTGGTTAACCCTTGCATGCTCTGTAAACAATTTTAGTAAATAACTTCACTAAAACAGAATAATATTTAGTATTCATCTATCTATCTATCTATCTATCTATCTATCTATCTATCTATCTATCATCTATCTATCTATCTATCTATCTATCTATCTCCTATCTATCTATCTATCTATCTATCTATCTATCTATTATCTATCTATCTATCTATCTATCTATCTATCTATCTATCTATCATCTATCTATCTATCTATCTATCTATCTATCTATCTATCTATCTCCTATCTATCTATCTATCTATCTATCTATCTATCTATCTATCTCCTATCTATCTATCTATCTATCTATCTATCTATCTATCTATCTATCTATCATCTATCTATCTATCTATCTATCTCCTATCTATCTATCTATCTATCTATCTATCTATCTATCTCCTATCTATCTATCTATCTATCTATCTATCTATCATGTATCTATCTATCTATCTATCTATCTATCCATCTATCTTTCTATCTCCTATCTATCTATCTATCTATCTATCTATCTATCTATCTATCATGTATCTATCTATCTATCTATCTATCTATCTATCTATCTATCTATCTATCTATCTATCTATCTATCCATCCATCCATCCATCCATCCATCCATCTATCTATCTATCTATCTATCTATCCATCCATCCATCCATCCATCCATCCATCTATCTATCTATCTATCTATCTATCTATCTATCTATCTATCTATCTATCCATCCATCTACAGTATCTATCTATCTACACCTATCTATCAATCAATTGATACAAAAACTATACATACACAAAATAAATCAGATAGCACATCCCAATGTGAACTGTTGCAAGCTACTGTGACAATATTGTTATACATATTTGATCAAACAGTAAGAAGCCCACCATCCCCGACAAGGTGACCTCATTCATATGTCAGGTGTTTACATATGGCACAAAGACAAAACGCCACATTCCTAAAGGCACATGGGCACTGAAATTTTGGGAAGGTTTGCCGGCACCCAGAACGAGATCCAGAGCCAGTGATCCATTACCATGACAATTGAAGATTGGTCTGGTCATTACTTCTATTACAGGCTGATCTATGCACCTTGTAATAGAAGTGCTGATATTTTGTAATGCATTGCAAATTCAAGTCACATCCCCTTTATCTAAACCACATATAAAAGTAGAAAATTACTCTGAAACACACACATTAGGTATCCCTGTGTCTGAAAATGCCCGGTCTACAAACTTATAAAAATAGTTTTCCGATCCGGTGACCGCTGTAGTGGGAAAAAAATCCAGAACTGCTGTTTTTTCAACTTTGAAAATCACTTTGAATACAGAGTGGTCAAAGCAATAGACATTCCCTAAAATGGAATAACTAAAAAGTACACCTGGACCCGCAAAAAAAGACGCCCTATGCATTCCCATACACGGAAATATAAAAAAAATAAGGGTGCCAAAATAGGGCAATGTTTAAAAATTTTTTTTTTTTTTGCAAAGTTTTGGATTTTTGTTAAGGTGTTACAATGTAAATAAAACTATATAAATTTGGTATCCCTGGATCATACCGAAACATAGAATACAGGTGACTTGTCAGTTTGGCTCCACAGTGAACACCGTAAAAATTAAGCCCACGTGTAAAATCCCCTCAAAACACAAGGGGGTGCTCTCTTCATCTGGAGATCAAAAGATTTAATCTCCAGAGGTGACAAGGCTTCATCATTGTAATGACTGGGAATCTGTGGAATAGCCTACCCAGGAGGTGGAAGATTGAACCTGAAACTTTGAGGTAATTCATGGGGATTCCAGTTCTATCCAAGTTGCTTTGCTTATCCCTAGGTGCTCACCTACATGCTGCTTCTAACCGGAATCTACTTTAAGTAGAAAATGCAAGCCCTTATATAGCCTAGGGATAAGATATACTCAACAGATACAGATCAGTAAATACTCTAACTCAAATTTTGGATTTTTCTGTATAAAGGGTTTATTATTGCTAAGAAACTTTTCTCGGAAATAGATCAGAAGTTTTGGCAAAAGCTCGTCTTCCTTCTGCACTTGTCACTTGGATTAACGATATTGGAAGTACAGTCATCCTTTCAGTTAAAAATATCACAATAATCAATAAAACCAGCTCTGCTCTTTGTCAGAAAAAGGAAGAGATAACAACTTATTTTAAGCAGCTTATCACAGAGAGTCCAGCGGCCTTTCCAGCTCCAACAATATCTAACACGGACACACTTCGCTACCTGTAGGATCACTCGAGTCTTACGAAGGCCTGTTCCCAGCAGACCAAAGCTACATAACCGGAATAGCTATAACAACACACATCGCCGCAGCTTTACTTTATCAAGTTCTCGCTTCTCTCTGTATCTTCTAAAATATTCAGGTAATTTTATAGTGTTAGAAATAAAGTTTCTTATTAGTTCTATAACTCTTTGTGTAATGATTTGTTATAAAAGGACCCTTTACGGAGGATCTTCCATTAAAAAAAATATATATATATGTAGTAGGTCAGTTCCTAAGGTTGACATGATGGCCAAGCCTGCCAATTTAATGGCGGCCAACAGTTCATGTCATGTAGATGGATTGTTGGCCTGGACTTTTCCCCAAAGACAAAGTTAAGGGAAAGGAAGATGAAGATGTTGGATGTCAACTTGCGAGATGCTTTTGCTCTCAGGGATGATAAGATGCCACTAGAGTTGTCTTACAGCGACTTAATGCCCCTGGCCAGGCTGACTGAACATATGTATAGTGTAAGCCGATGGCTGGTCAGGTAACGGAGGGGGTGTACATCTCACCCAGACTACTAAGGTGGGTGAGATGAGAAAACTTTAGAAAGAATATTTCTCAGCAGATAATTCTGTCTGCTGAGTGATATTTCAGAGTCCTGGTTACTGGGCTGGATTTTTAGGAATGGCAGGTAGGTTGGTAGTGGGACCTGTCATTCCACCCCCCTCCAGTCCACACTTTGGGGATGTTCCGGCAGCAACTCAGCTGTTGAGCGTCTCCTCGTCAAGGAGGCTTAAGAAGTCAGCTCCAGCAGCAGACTTTGAGCAGAGTTTGGCTGGAGAGCCAAAGAAAGAGGTCATATTTTTGGAGCTGTGTCCTGAGTGATTCTACTGGCTTTTGGATTTCTGTTATTCTAGGTGAGGTAACCTATTCTATGTTTAGTTAGAGCCTAGCCGGGAAGGTATATATTTTTGTATTGTTTGCTTTTGTTGCTGCACTATATTTTTGAGTGAAAATAAACTCTACCTTTGTTTTGGACTAAAAGAAACTGGACTTTTGTGTCTATGCCACCCCACCTAGCAACCCCAGACCCTGACAATAGTAATAAATGTCCACCAAAGGATGGACAGTTAGATAGATAGATAGATAGATAGATAGATAGATAGATAGATAGATACCCTGTTTCCCTGAAAATAAGACACCCCCCCTTCACCTTCTGGATCACATACAACCGGCAGTCATGCCGGCGCTCCGCTAAGGAAGCATCAGCATGATTGCCGATTGTTCCCCGCTCCAGCCGCTGCATAAGACATTCCCCGAAAATAAGAAAGGTCATATATTTCGTTAGATAATTTAATATAAGAAACTGTCTTATTTTCGGGGAAACAGGGTAGATAGAGCCTGCACTTCAGGACAGATCCAGGGAGGAGAGGAATTACCTGGGTCTGTCCTGACACTGTGAGACGGCATTGCACTATTTTAGGTTGATTTGTGTGGCTGGTAGTAAGCCACACGTACAGTTAGTACTTATTGTTTAATTAGCACTCAGACGAGTAGGATTTTGTTTCACAGTGTTTGGCCCAAAGTTAAGGCTGTATTTTGTATTTTTCTCATTTTTTGCCTGACATGAAGGTTTATTATTTTGCTTTTTAATCAACCTCTTTGCTACAGTTTTGTGTTCCCTTTCTCTGGCTGGTTGGGTCTACACCATTGCTACTGAGCTACCTTCCCTACAGTGTGTACAATAAGGAGTCAGGAGTAACTGTACAATAGCCAAGACATAGCTAAGAAAAACCCAGGAGAAAATAATATAAGAGATCCAGAAACAATGAACTGCAAATACTGGGCAAATGCAAGCAGACAAGTAGATTAAAAAACAATCTATGTGCATAGTCAGTGAAGCTGCGTGCTGCGTGTGACTAATGTCCCATCTGTAACCACACAATCAACCAGATATAGATACAAGTACTGTATATAGAAGACTTTTTTCATTGTAAGCTGTGTTCTGCAGAATGTTCAGTCCTTTGTGCTAAGATAGCCGTTTCTAGTCTTGTGTGTGCAGGATGTGAAGAGAATCAATCCCTCCCCTCTACATTCACTGTGTGAAGACAGAACAGAACTTCGCTCTCCAGTCACTGTGAAGACATCTTGCTTATCTAATGTTCATATGGATGGACCTTGGCTAGAAAAAGGAGTGAACTGCAAATGTACTAGAAAGGAGGCACCTGGTGGCAGGAACTTTTTCAGGCAAAAATCAGACACATGGTCTAGAATCATATGCTTTATGAATTGAGACTAAGTCTTCTGAAAAGTTAGCAACCATTTAAGCGTCATTGTACGTTGTCTAATTTGGGGCTGGAATGTTCTCCAACAAGTTGAACGGCATTTGGTTAGCAGACCCTTACCTAGCACATTACAGTACCTACATGGTTAATCCATTTGTTCGGTTCCTTTGCAGTTTGCATTATTGTTGGCATGCCGCTTGCTTACTCACTTCTCCATAAATGACTTGTGTAAACAAAAGCTACCTATAGACGTAGCAGAGATTAATGCATTACCCACAACTAGGGTTTCAATGGCTTTTGTTGTGTTCTGTAATAAAATATACCGCAGTATGTTATCAATGTCAAGGACATCTGTATTCTTCTAAAAGGCGCCAAAGGCATTAGGAGGCTTTACATCCCGTACTGCGTAAGGCGAGAAAACATTCCTTTGAGACTTCCTCTGACGCAGTATTACTTGATATCTGACATGTACAGATTGTTCAGACTAGCTTTATCATTACTAATTGACTTGTGGCATGACATATGGTAATTATTGCCCTGATGTATTGTTACCCGCCTTACCTGATGGGTTTCATTGTCTGCGCCTAATTAAATTATCATCTGTCATTACTAATTGTTCTTTCCTATTCAGACTGAAGGAAAAGCTGTTTAATAACACCCACACTGTAATATCTGATGAAGGGTAATTGACAGTCATTTACTACCGTCTGGAGGGTCACTATTAGAGATGAGCGAACACTAAAATGTTCGAGGTTCGAAATTCGATTCGAACAGCCGCTCACTGTTCGAGTGTTCGAATGGGTTTCGAACCCCATTATAGTCTATGGGGAACATAAACTCGTTAAGGGGGAAACCCAAATTCGTGTCTGGAGGGTCACCAAGTCCACTATGACACCCCAGGAAATGATACCAACACCCTGGAATGACACTGGGACAGCAGGGGAAGCATGTCTGGGGGCATAAAAGTCACTTTATTTCATGGAAATCCCTGTCAGTTTGCGATTTTCGCAAGCTAACTTTTCCCCATAGAAATGCATTGGCCAGTGCTGATTGGCCAGAGTACGGAACTCGACCAATCAGCGCTGGCTCTGCTGGAGGAGGCGGAGTCTAAGATCGCTCCACACCAGTCTCCATTCAGGTTCGACCTTAGACTCCGCCTCCTCCGGCAGAGCCAGCGCTGATTGGCCGAAGGCTGGCCAATGCATTCCTATGCGAATGCAGAGACTTAGCAGTGCTGAGTCAGTTTTGCTCAACTACACATCTGATGCACACTCGGCACTGCTACATCAGATGTAGCAATCTGATGTAGCAGAGCCGAGGGTGCACTAGAACCCCTGTGCAAACTCAGTTCACGCTAATAGAATGCATTGGCCAGCGCTGATTGGCCAATGCATTCTATTAGCCCGATGAAGTAGAGTTGAATGTGTGTGCTAAGCACACTCATTCAGCACTGCTTCATCACGCCAATACAATGCATTAGCCAGTGCTGATTGGCCAGAGTACGGAATTCGGCCAATCAGCGCTGGCCAATGCATTCTATTAGCCCGATGAAGTAGAGCTGAATGTGTGTGCTAAGCACACACATTCAGCACTGCTTCATCACGCCAATACAATGCATTAGCCAGTGCTGATTGGCCAGAGTACGGAATTCGGCCAATCAGCGCTGGCTCTGCTGGAGGAGGCGGAGTCTAAGATCGCTCCACACCAGTCTCCATTCAGGTCCGACCTTAGACTCCGCCTCCTCCAGCAGAGCCAGCGCTGATTGGCCGAATTCCGTACTCTGGCCAATCAGCACTGGCTAATGCATTGTATTGGCGTGATGAAGAAGTGCTGAATGTGTGTGCTTAGCACACACATTCAGCTCTACTTCATCGGGCTAATAGAATGCATTGGCCAGTGCTGATTGGCCGAATTCCGTACTCTGGCCAATCAGCACTGGCTAATGCATTGTATTGGCGTGATGAAGCAGTGCTGAATGTGTGTGCTTAGCACACACATTCAGCTCTACTTCATCGGGCTAATAGAATGCATTGGCCAATCAGCGCTGGCCAATGCATTCTATTAGCGTGAACTGAGTTTGCACAGGGGTTCTAGTGCACCCTCGGCTCTGCTACATCAGATTGCTACATCTGATGTAGCAGTGCCGAGTGTGCATCAGATGTGTAGTTGAGCAAAACTGACTCAGCACTGCTAAGTCTCTGCATTCGCATAGGAATGCATTGGCCAGCCTTCGGCCAATCAGCGCTGGCTCTGCCGGAGGAGGCGGAGTCTAAGGTCGGACCTGAATGGAGACTGGTGTGGAGCGATCTTAGACTCCGCCTCCTCCAGCACAGCCAGCGCTGATTGGTCGAGTTCCGTACTCTGGCCAATCAGCGCTGGCCAATGCATTCTATTAGCCCGATGAAGTAGAGCTGAATGTGTGTGCTTAGCACACACATTCAGCTCTACTTCATCAGGCTAATAGAATACATTGGCCAATCAGCGCTGGCCAATGCATTCTATTAGCTTGATGAAGCAGAGTGTGCACAAGGGTTCAAGCGCACCCTCGGCTCTGATGTAGCAGAGCTGAGGGTGCACAAGGGTTCAAGTGCACCCTCGGCTCTCCTACATCAGAGCCGAGGGTGCGCTTGAACCCTTGTGCAGCCTCGGCTCTGCTACATCAGAGCCGAGGGTGCGCTTGAACCCTTGTGCACACTCTGCTTCATCAAGCTAATAGAATGCATTGGCCAGCACTGATTGGCCAGAGTACGGAATTCGGCCAATCAGCGCTGGCCAATGCATCCCTATGGGAAAAAGTTTATCTCACAAAAATCACAATTACACACCCGATAGAGCCCCAAAAAGTTATTTTTAATAACATTCCCCCCTAAATAAAGGTTATCCCTAGCTATCCCTGCCTGTACAGCTATCCCTGTCTCATAGTCACAAAGTTCACATTCTCATATGACCCGGATTTGAAATCCACTATTCGTCTAAAATGGAGGTCACCTGATTTCGGCAGCCAATGACTTTTTCCAATTTTTTTCAATGCCCCCGGTGTCGTAGTTCCTGTCCCACCTCCCCTGCGCTGTTATTGGTGCAAAAAAGGCGCCAGGGAAGGTGGGAGGGGAATCGAATTTTGGCGCACTTTACCACGCGGTGTTCGATTCGATTCGAACATGGCGAACACCCTGATATCCGATCGAACATGTGTTCGATAGAACACTGTTCGCTCATCTCTAGTCACTATGTCTTATAACCATCTGTACTGGATGGAATTACATACACCAATGATACATTATTTATAGCTCTTGATCAATAATTTTTCTTATAGCTATTTTTAATTAAAGATGTTTAATTATACGAGGAGATAAAACAAATATCACAAGGAATCACATAAAGCAATTGCTGTAGTTAAAGTGTAGCTACTGGCATCTTCTGCATGTGTTCACATGGGTAGCTTCATGTTCTGTTTTCCTACAATAACCATGATGTCTTGTGCTTCACTCAGAGCTGACTCCTTCCCACTCCCTCTCTCATTCACTCCCCCTCTCTTTTTCACTCACACCACCTCCCTGTTTCCCTAGCTAGCCCGCCCACTACTAGCCCTTCCTCACTAACTCATCCTCTCCACCTCATCATACTTATCTATCTTCAGGGCAGGACCTTCTGGGAATGGGAATTCACTTGTTTTGGGTGGCCAGCACCTCCTTGAGGTCTGCCAGCCGCCCACAATGACACAATAGAGCTGGGGTGCCAGCATGCACAGTAGACGGTAGTCTTATTCTGTTGCGCAGAAATCAGTGGCCGGCCGACATCAAGAAGAGAAAGTGGTGGCCGCGCAGAAGTGAGGTCCCATGTCTTAAAGATCCGGACAGGAAGAAAAGTAAGTATGTGTTATGGAATTGCTAGGACAGCAATTCCCCAGTAGCTGCTGGAAACCCTGGGGCGGGGCCCAAGAGACAGTGAACCCTAAGCTGAAGCCCCCCACTGTCTCTTCCTATTGCCAGGCCCTATCCTACGTAATAGCCGGCAACTTGAAGACGATCCCTTCCTATATATGTGATGTACAAAACGCAGACAAGACGGACAACAACAATGGGAGGTCAGCTAGCCAAGGGTTTGGTAACAGTCGAGCAATGCAGTTCCAAATTGGAGTCCAAAGAATAGTCAGTAGGGAAGCCAGAGGTCAAGGATTAGAACACAAGTAATAACAGTGACAGAAAAAAGCAAGTATGCACAAGGCAATAGCAAGCACTAGTGTGAACATGAGCCAAGAATAAATAGGAAGGAAGAACCCGCCCAGGACCTGATAGGAAGGCAGGCTGTCAATCACAGGGCAAGGCAAAAATTAACCACTTAATGGACAGAGGCAACAAGGGCAGAAGACGGGTGTGGTGCAAATTCAATTACAGAACTAGAGCCGTGTTCACACAGTGCAACCAAAAACTCTAAGCAAGGAACTAAACTGCACACGCTTCCTGCAACGCCGCATGCGAGCAGAGGGTGGTATAGTGACCTGAACAGGCAGAGATGTTACAGTATGATAGTGGGTGGTGGGTGGGAGGAGTTAATATTGGTGATATTTGATTCTGGAAATTGGGAAATTCACTAAAAAATTGAAAAATGTGCCTGGCGATCTAGGTAAATATAGCTAGCTTTTTGGTACAGTAAGTAATTTAGGAGGTACACAGGATGGTGTGTGGGAGGGGATTTAGCTTAGATTAAAAAGATCATTTTATCCTGAAAAACTCCCTTAGGCTGCGGCCCCACGGGCTGGAAATGCCGTGATTTGCTGGCGACGGAAATGCCGTCGGAAAAATCATGGCGTTTTACAGTACTTGCAAAGTGGATGGGATTCATGCGAATCCCCACATTACCCGTAAAATAAAATGGAAATCTGGTTATTCCCATCCATGGATTGAAGAGAAAAATCTGCAGCAGAAATATTGTGATTTTGTAGCGTTTTTTGGCGCTCACTACATGGGGCTTTAGCCTAAACCTTCTTTTTTGATTTTCCTGTTGTCACATTTTATAAGTCAAAACTTAGGGTAAGTTCACACGGCATAAAGTGAAAGAGGAAATCGCTCTTCAATATCTGCCGCTGGCTTATTTGCGCGGATAGCCGCGACGGGATGCCAATGCAGTGCAATGGGCATCATGAATGGTCCTAATCAGGAGGGAGTCTTGAGCTGCGGACATGAAGCTGACTCAGCCTCAGAATCTGTGTGAAGATAGGGCATGTTGGATTTGTTTTCCCGCTAGCTGAAAAAATATCCTTAGTGAAAAAAAGCTGCGAGTGACTCCCAGGGGTGAACCTACCGGAGGAGGGGTCGGAGCGAAGGGGGCGTGGTGGAGCGGCGTTAGCAGGCAGAGAGCAGGCAGGGAGAGGACCTGCTCTCTGCCTGAGCTGAGGGGAGGCCGGTGGAGCAGCGCTGCGTCCACAGGGCCGCCCCAATCCACCGCTCGCTTCCCGTGCCGGGCTGCCGAGACGGTGACGCTAAGCCAGTCCAGGACAGCTTGTATATATATATATATATATATATATATATATATATATATATATATATATGTTTTTATACAATTTTTGAAGGCAATGTGGCCAAAAAATGGAAATTTTGATCTCCTAATTTTACAGCGCTCAGCATGTAGGCTAAATAATTTTCTATTTTTATAGTGTGAGTCACTAGGGGCACATCAATACTAAATACTGTTATTTTTTAATTATTATTCTATTGGAAAAAAATATTGGAAAAAATATCTTTATTTTGTTTTTATCTATTTATTTTACAACATTTAATTTTCTTTTACATGTGGTCTTAGTCCCAGGACTTGAAATTTAGGGGGTGCAATTACTAGAATACCGTAATACATTGCAATACAGAACTATGAAAGTAAATCTGCAGTAAAGACTGACCAGAAATCAATCACAAGGTTACGGTATATCAGCTATGGCCCCACTATAAGACTCCAGTGGCAACTAGATGGCACCAGACTTCCTTGCTTTGGCCAATCTCCAAAGAAGTTTCATGAATCCCCAGATTATTACAGAACCCCAATTGGGAATGACTTTCATGGATATAAATAAGCAGTGGACAATTATATAAGATGGAAGTTTGCAAAGCTCAGCATTACAGAAGTAATTTCCCAACCCTATGTCGTATACTATGAAATATTTTACTTGTACTTGCATAGAGTTGGAAGGTAGTATTAATTCTCAGTTGCTTTGTGTTCTTTGGAAAGTTGCCACTTCACTGCTCGCAGGCATATATCAAATCAGCTGCAAAGCAATCCAGGTTGTAATGTGGAGCCGCTCACTCCCCAATTGGTGCATTTCACAGGCTTTACAAGAGGTAAGGTACGGCAATTTTAATGTGACAACCCACTTTCATGCTCCATAGGGTTCCATGTATTAAATTCTAATCTCTTCAATGAAATTCAGACTACAGCCGCCACCTGCTAAGAATAGTAGACCGCATCAATTAATAATTATCCCCGCATGTAACTGCTGAGCAGTGTCCAATTTCTGATAACATAGCTTATATACCATGAATTCAGAATTTCTGAAAGATGGTGCAGAAGATTAACCCCACTGCCCACTGACTGTTCCAAAATGTGAAGTGTAATGGTGAACCTGACCTGGAATATATTATACAATATATGTCCTGTTGCCATGCTTTATTATTTAGCATTATTTCTACTGATAGAATAGATGGTAGGTGTAGGGCTGTAGAGAAGATGGGGCCAGTACAGTAGCCATTTGGAAGATGCACTCGGGTCACCACTGCCATCATTTTTTTTAAGCTTGGGCTATATACAGTGGGATCATGGTCAGCGAAAGAAAGAAAGCTAGCTATCTCCTGGGCTCACACAGGGATTTTTTTTACCAGATTTTGACGCGGAGGGCATCTCAGAATCCGGTCCAAAAAATGGCTAGCCATCCCATTCCAGATTAGGAAATACTGAGCCCAAATGAATGGGCTTAGTTGAAAGGAAGGTGTTGCGGAAGGTGTTGTGGACGATGCGGCAGGTCGCTTCTTTTTTCCGTGAGCGGCACAAAACCAAACCGCTAGCGGAAGAAAGAAGTGAACAGTAGGGTTGAGCCGATCTTGAGATTTCAGGATCGATTTTAAAATCCGATTTCCGATCATTTTCCAAAAGATCCCGATCGTGAAATTTGCTCGATCGTCGATCAGAATCCGATCTTTTCCAATCCTGATCGCTCAACCCTAGTCAATGCTTCTCTATGGGAAAAGTCACTTTTAGGGTTTAGCCAATCTTGAGGTTTCAAAATCCGATTTCCGATTATTTTTCAGCCGATAGGGATCATGAAATTTGCTCATTCGCCAATCGGAATCCGATCTCTTCCAATCCTGATCGCTCAACCCTAGTGGACTAGATTCTGAGGGAGATTCCACGTCAAAATCCGGTCCAAAAATCCCCGTGTGAACCCAGCCTAAAATGGAGCTACTGTGATCAGCCTTCCTCTGCAGGTGTGTGGGCTCTTAGGCTAAGTTCACACAGGAGATTTGGTGGTGCTTTATTCTTTATTGAGCATGCACTAACCACCTACTCCCAAAAATATGAAGGATGTGTAAGTTTATCTTTCCTATAGTAATGAGCTGCTATATGTTTGACCTTTCATGTCATCTAACATTGCCCTGCTGGGAATCTGACAATGTGCTGAATTCAGTGCAGTATCAGATTTGCTGGCATCTGCCCTGGTCGTGAGATATTGTTGCCCTTAGGTAGTGGTATCTGCACTGTCAGAGGGTCTGGCCAATGGTGTGACTATATTCTTGTGGGCCCCCAATGCAATATTTTGTCCGGGGCCCCCTACCTCTTCCCTATAGCGAATTCTTGATAGTCAATGGTTACGGGTGCTAAGGAGTTTAATCCACTTTAGGGTAATTTGTGGGTCTCCTTTATTTATGGGCCAGATGGAAGCTGCAATCTCAATACTGATGCCAATGCTTATGGGGCCCCTAAGGCTCTTGGGCCCCGATGCGACTGCACCCCCTCAAGTTATGCCCCGGCTCTAGCTCAGCAAGATCGACATTAACAGCATCAATATCTCTGAAATTGGGCACATGAAAGGTCCTCTGTATGAACTTGATAGCTTACAAGAAATGTAGTTGTCAATGAAGACTACATTGTGGTTGTCACTGGACAACTGGACTAACCTACTTACCTCCCGTGATCTATAATGTATAAAGCCCCATCCCATACATAAATCCAAAATTTGTACCTAAGAATTATCCAGGATCTCTTTTTATATATAAGGTATTGGTAGTAATTCAGTTCTCCAGAACAAGCTTTACATTTCGATGGACTTGTTCCGCTGGACTATACAGACATTTGTGAATATTCTTATGTTCCTTACTTTATCCTTAGTAATCTGGTTTTATCCTCCCTAAAATACAATTTCCTCTTTTCAGTTTCCTTATGACGCTTGTTTAAGAGGAAATCATATTTCACGGGGAAGAAAAAGCTGAAAGGTAAAGGACTCAGGGGAAATTTGTTGCAAAGTTTCAGGCCCAATTAGCAGATGTTAGAACAGTTTGTCCCACATAGTCCGCCCACTTTATACCTGAGAGATATTTTTATACCTATCGTACAATAGATGACAAGACAGAGGAACGAAAACAGTTTCCATGTATTATGATTGATGCCTACTGGAGGAGCCGCAATGGCAGATAATAAGGATGTAAAGAAAGGAAAAGGGACATTTATAATTACAGGACTCACATGAGAATATCCTCATATGGGGGAGGGGGGTAAGGTTCTGCAGGATCAGCTTGAACGGTTTTTAAACAATGTATATAATCTAATGTATCTAAACAATTCAATATATTAAAGGTGGCATGTCAGAGGAGCCTGTTAGTTAGACCCATACTAATGAACCCATTGGAGGAACCATTGCACCCGATAAAGAGGGCTCCAACCCCCTCAGAGACTGGACTTCTATACTACTCCTAATTTAGGTGATATATACAGTGATACAAACACAAACTTCTTCTACACGAGTTGCTTCACTTCACTGTATAGTTTGTATGAAAAGAGTAACTTCTTGTAAATGAATTATTCAGGTCAACATAAGAAACATTGTAATATATCTTCATCAGAAGAAAATGCTTCTATCTCCTGTCACCAGCTCTTCTCCTGCCTGGTAAACTGCTCTATTCAATGAGGTCAGTGTATATCGAAGACAGGCTGCAGTTCATAGAAGTCTATGGAGGGGGAGAGGGAGGAGGAAGAGGAATAAATGAGAAATAGAAAGAAAAAAACATCCTGGACCAGATTACAAGAAGGTATCTCTCTCACCAGAGATCTATTCACATCTATATTGTTCAGTTTTTGTAAGAACTTATGAAAAACTGCTATGCTGTTTCCTTTAGTCAATGCTTGTTTCTCACTCATTGGGCTCCTCCTCCTCCTTAGACTTCTATATAATCTGATTTCTGATACTCAAGACAGATCTCTTATGCTTGGTTTACACCTATGTTCTGGTTTCCATTCTTCAGGTCTGCTTGTGGACCGGAAAAATGAAGAACCCAATCCGCGTAAAAAGCAGTTACCCACGGAAACCTGTGGAACCCATAAACTATGATATGGTTTGCCAGATTGCCTTCCGGTTTCAACCTGAAAAATACGAAGAGAAAACTCCTGCTTGCATGGTGGGTGGATACTCAGAAAGGAAACCGAGCGCTGGTGTGAACCCAGACTTAGTAAAATGAGCAGTTTACCAGGCAGGAGAGGAGCTGATAACAGAACATGGGAGCACTTTACTCTAATAAGATATATTACAAAGTTTCGTATATTCACCTGAACTATTCAAATAAAGAAACATTTTTTTTGTGAAGATTGTCAGCCCCATAAAGGAAGAAAAATCCAGGGGATCAATTACAAACAATGTGAAATATCTCAATGCAGTGGAAGAAATAAGGATCCAATCTTACGCTGGGTTCACACCAGCGTTTGGCACTCCGTATTAGGTTTCCATCTTCTGCCAGCAGAAGACGGAAACCTGTCATACCAAGTCTGGCCGTGAGCGTTTTGAGCTCTCTGCAGCCAAACCGTTTTTTTTAAACCGGACACAGAGTACTGCATGTCTGACTCTGTGTCCGGTTTAAAAAACCCAGTTTAGCCGCAGAGAGCATAAAACGCTCACCGCCGCTCACGGCTGGGCACTTTTCAAACCCATTCAAATGAATGGGTTTGAAAGAAGCCGGCAGGTTTCCGTCTCCTGCTCTATTTTGTGCAAGAAACAGAAACCTGCAGAACGGACTCCCAGGCGCAGATGTGAACGAGCCCTATCTGGTATTCTTAGGATACTAAATGGAGGAAAAAGTCTGCAGGGTTAGTCCAATTGCCTCATATGAGATGGGTAAAGGTTTCCAGGACTCAATACTGTGCATGAAAAATTAGAGTTATACACTCACCGGCCACTTTATTAGGTACACCATGCTAGTAACGGGTTGGACCCCCTTTTGCCTTCAGAACTGCCTCAATTCTTCGTGGCATAGATGCAACAAGGTGCTGGAAGCATTCCTCAGAGATTTTGGTCCATATTGACATGATGGCATCACATAGTTGCCGCAGATTTGTCGGCTGCACATCCATGATGCGAATCTCCCGTTCCACCACATCCCAAAGATGCTCTATTGGATTGAGATCTGGTGACTGTGGAGGCCATTGGAGTACAGTGAACTCATTGTCATGTTCAAGAAACCAGTCTGAGATGATTCCAGCTTTATGACATGGCGCATTATCCTGCTGAAAGTAGCCATCAGATGTTGGGTACATTGTGGTCATAAAGGGATGGACATGGTCAGCAACAATACTCAGGTAGGCTTTGGCGTTGCAACGATGCTCAATTGGTACCAAGGGGCCCAAAGAGTGCCAAGAAAATATTCCCCACACCATGACACCACCACCACCAGCCTGAACCGTTGATACAAGGCAGGATGGATCCATGCTTTCATGTTGTTGACGCCAAATTCTGACCCTACCATCCGAATGTCGCAGCAGAAATCGAGACTCATCAGACCAGGCAACGTTTTTCCAATCTTCGATTGTCCAATTTTGATGAGCTTGTGCAAATTGTAGCCTCAGTTTCCTGTTCTTAGCTGAAAGGAGTGGCACCCGGTGTGGTCTTCTGCTGCTGTAGCCCATCTGCCTCAAAGTTCGACGTACTGTGCGTTCAGAGATGCTCTTCTGGCTACCTTGGTTGTAACGGGTGGCTATTTGAGTCACTGTTGCCTTTCTATCAGCTCGAACCAGTCTGGCCATTCTCCTCTGACCTCTGGCATCAACAACGCATTTCCGCCCACAGAACTGCCGCTCACTGGATGTTTTTTCTTTTTCGGACCATTCTCTGTAAACCCTAGAGATGGTTGTGCGTGAAAATCCCAGTAGATCAGCAGTTTCTGAAATACTCAGACCAGCCCTTCTGGCACCAACAACCATGCCACGTTCAAAGGCACTCAAATCACCTTTCTTCCCCATACTGATGCTCGGTTTGAACTGCAGGAGATTGTCTTGACCATGTCTACATGCCTAAATGCACTGAGTTGCCGCCATGTGATTGGCTGATTAGAAATTAAGTGTTAACGAGCAGTTGGACAGGTGTACCTAATAACGTGGCCGGTGAGTGTAATACCTGTACCAGATCGCTGGATAGACAGTCTTCAGTCTTGAACTCCAAACTTTGTTGGTAAAAAGCACTTTATTAAATGATATATTTCTGGAGTGAAAGACCAGGTCACTGTAAAACACAAACACATGTATCATTGATATCCCTCCCAGCAGCAGGGCCGCCACCAGGAATTTTGGGGCTCCATACACCCTAAGTGACTGGCCCCCCGCCCCCCCCCCCCCCGCCATTTTAACACTACTTTATTTTGTGACATACCAATTATGTATTACCTCCCAACTTTTAAAGAGTAGAAAGAGGGAGAAAATGTGTGGCGCGAGTGACTCCACCCATTCTCATTCATTTTCATGTGCTCCCACACAGTATAATCCTCCTACAGTCACCTGTAAATTATATGCCTCCCCTCCATCTCTCCCCCAGTTTCATATACACCCTTCATCTGCCCCTAGTTTCATGTCCCGTTCTCCATCTCTGTCCCCAGTTTCATGCTGTTCTCCCCCTTTCAACTGCCCACAGTTTCATGTCCCCCCATCTCTGCCCCAGTGTCATGCCGTTCCCCCCTCATCTGCCCCAGTGTCATGTCATTCCCCCTTTCATCTGCCCCAGTGTCATGCCATTCCCCCTTCATCTGCCCCAGTGTCCATGCCATTCTCTCCCCTTCATCTGCCCCAGTGTCATGCCATTCTCCCACTTCATCTGCCCCAGTGTAATGCCATTCTCCCCCCCTTATCTGCCCCAGTGTAATGCCATTCTCCCCCCTCATCTGCCCGAGTGTAATGCCATTCTCCCCCCTTCATCTGCCCCAGTGTAATGCCATTCCCCCCCTCATCTGCCCCTGTGTCATGCCATTCTCTCCCCACCCCCTTTATCTTTCACAGTGTCATCCCGTTCCCCATTTGCCCCCCAGTTTCATGGGCCCCCTTCATTATGTTATGTTTCACAAAACAAACACTTATTTACACTCACCCTTCCTTCCATCGCTCCCTCGCCACTCCTCTCTCTGACCCTCCTCTCACTCCACTGACAGGTGTAAGCGCGATGTGACGTCATCACATCGCGCCTACACACGCCGAAGCCGGGCGCAGCATTAAAGCAGGAGCTGAGCTGAGCTGAGCTCCTGCTTTAATCGCCTGTGTATTCAGCTCATCGGCGTCCGATGGACGCCGATGAGCTGAAATCGCGACAGGCAAGTGCCGGGGGCCCCAAGAGGCTCTGTGGGCCCCAGCACTTTCCCGACTATACTACAGTGATGCTGGCCCGGGGCACAATTGCTGCTGCGGGCGCCAGGGGGCTGGCCAAACCCCCCCCCATTTTTCAATTTGGCCAGGCCCCTGACGCAGTAGCGGTAATACTGGCCTATCGGCGGCCCTGCCCAGCAGCATGAGGAACTGGGAAAATGGAAGGAGGGGGCACAAATGACACACCATTTACATTTGGAATAGTAATGAATAATTACACCTATATAGAAAACATAGTTAAAAATGAAAAGTTCCCAAATGAGATAAGGATCAAATAAGTAAAGTGATCTCTGTTAGTTCAGACAAACATCCATAGAAGATATGACCAGTGGCTTGGAGAACTAAATATTCCCAGTGGGTCTGGTTGAAAGTAGCAAAGTGGTCTAAGAAAAGTGTCCTTGTTACTATAATAATTTAGTTTCTTCAGGCAAGATCTCAACTCCCGAGGGTGGCAGTGACACATGTATCAAAAGTTTCTTACTGTCCATCATGTATTTGGAGGGAAGCGCCCTCGCTTCCATGGTGCATAGGCTTTCCATAATGACACGTGCTCTCAATTTCCAGGTCCCTACCTGAGAGTTCGGATGATATAGACTTGGTACACTTTGTACATTAAAAACAGAGTAGAGTTTATGATCATTTTAATCTTTGATATATCATTTCCATGGAAATCTTTAACACACTTTTCTTAAACAGTGAGCATTTTGGTCCCCATGCTGCTCGAGGACTGCTATGAATCCTTAATAAGGTAGATATTTCTTCTTTGCACCGGTACTTGTGTAATTACATTCATACGTCTCGCTTTGATGCTTATGTTATTACACTCGGAGCTTTCCAGGGTGATTCTTGTAATCAGGTAAGTAATGTTCCTCTGTTTCCCCAAGGTATGTAAGAGATATTATTTCATACAGGATTGTCCCAGTTGATTTGGACCTTTGGAAAACAGCTTTTTTTGTTCATTTGACACATTTAATCATTTTACGTAAACTTTTTGGTATTAAGTTCTGAAATTTATATTGAGCCTTTGGAATTGTTTTTAAGAGAAAATAGGAATTTGCTTGATCGGGCTGATTTTTATTTTTGGTTAGCACTGCAGCCTTGCAGCGCTGGAGTTCTGGTGTTCAAATCCCGCCAAGGGCAAAAAACCATCTGCAAGGAGTTTCAATGTTCTCCCCATGTTTGCATGGATTTCCATCCCATATTCCAAAAAGACATAATGATAGGGAAAAAATGTACATTGTGAGCTCTATGCGGGGCTTACAATCTACATTAAAAAAAAAAAAAAAAATATATATATATATATATATATATATATATATATATATATATATATATATGCAACCTTCAGAAATTGTTTTTAGATATACCTGAAGAAGAAGCCGGGAGCTTCGAAACGTTGTAATCTGTCATCATTATTAGTTAGCCATTAAAAATGGTATCAACTACTGCAGACTCTCAAGTTTTTTGTTTTTTATATTTCCTACCCACTGGCTAACAAGGTACAAAAACAAACAACTCTTTTTGGGGAGTTTAAGACTGAAGACTATCTGTCCCAACAATCTAGAAGAGTTTTGATGATGATGCACATGTTCAATATTCTTCTCACTGGCACAGCATTGAGTTTTGACCTTCTCTGGTGAGATGTCCTGACCATTCTAGCCATTCTGGACAAACCTGGAGCCAGGGATATCACATCAGAGCCACAATGGTTTGGTACTTTAACATAAAAGTGGAATGTAAGTTCTTGCTACTTAGACAAATTATGATTTTGCTATGGTTCGAACTATGGTTCCAATGTCCAGGGGAGACGTTAACGTTCCATATATCTGAGTGATCCTTTACTACAGCTCTATAGGTTTTCATTTATATTATTACTGATACAGGTCAAGTCTTTGATATCATCACCAGTAGTCTGATCATTTCTGTAATATCATGTATCATTACACCTTGTAATTGTATTATAACGAATCATAGTGAGGTTATTTTTGGGTACAACAAGCTGCTGTGTTGTTGGCTACACCGCTCCATCAATTCCCAGTGCTCCAGTTTGCTTATGGTAAAGCAGGAATCTATGTAAGCAGCCTCCTGCCTGATACTATAAGCTAATAAGGATGCCTCTGGGAACTGGTTGACGACTGCATCTGTCTTATGTAGCTGGATGGTATGACAAGTATTCCAAGGGCGTTTACTAGAGTGGTAACAATATTGGGAGGTTTTGTATATAGTATTGCCATTAGCTATATGGATGGAGATATAACAGACACTTAATTTCAGAATGGACCATCCATTGGTCTGCAGAATGGATGACAATGCAAGACTTTTTTTTTTTTTTTTTTAAATGTAGATTGTGAGCCCCACATAGAGCTCACAATGTACATTTTTCCCTATCATTATGTCTTTTTTGGACTATGGGATGGAAATCCATGCAACCATGGGGAGAACATACAAACTCCTTGCAGATGGTTTTATGCCCTTGGTGGGATTTGAACATCAGGACTCCAGCTCTGCAAGGCTGCAGTGCTAACCACTGAGCCACCGTGTGGCCCCAGACTTGGTTTTTTATGTACCACCAGTGACTAGTCAGTATTGATTGCAGATGTCAAAAAGTCTTAAAGAATTTTTGGTTTCACATAAAAAAAATGAAGAGGAATTTTGCTGTGATCTAGCCGTGACGGGATTCCGATGCAGTGCGTTATCATTGCGTTCCTGATTAGGGCATGACAAATGGGCCTAATCAGGAGGGAGTCTTGAGCCATTGAATCCATGGCAAGATTGAGCAGGGCCCTTCTTTTTTCCGCATCTTGTTGTGATCTCTGCTTCTAATTGAAAACAATGGGAGGCGGATTCCAGGAGGAATCTGCTCTGGATTCGGGGACATGTGAACACAGCACTAGAAACTAGTTCACAGAGACTATTTGTGCATGGTCAGAAACTTAAATCCTAATCCTGGACCTTAGATAATACTCTGCCATTTCCATGTCATACAATTAGAGATGAGAGGATCAGTTTGGAATTAACTGAATTCTTCCCTGATTTTACTGAATTTCATGTTTTTTGAATCATAAAGCGTTTGGGGTTTATCACCTGTGATTACATTTATATAAACTGGGGTCTCTTCAGACATAGTTACATACCATCTTTCCCCGAAAGTAGGACACCCCCCGAAAGTATGGCATGTGCGGGGGGGGGGGGGGGGGGTTTGGGGTGGTTCTGTTGAATTGCCTAATATAAGGCACCCCCCGAAAATAAGGCATGCCTAAAAATCTTTGCAGCCGACTGAACACTGTGCGATGTGCTCGGTGTGCAAAGGAAATCCGGCTGCTACCTCTGCTATTGTATCCACTGTCCCTGCTGCTGTAGGATGATCTCTCCCAGCTCATCCCAGAAGCAGAGGCAGCAGCCGGCATACAGAAGAGGCAGCAGCCGGCTTTCCTGTGCACACAGAGCACAGAGTACAGCATCCAGCCAGCTGCTGTGTCAGTGAAGTGAGGATCGCTAAGCCCCGCCCATGAAAGGCCTGCTAAGCCCCACCCCCAAAGGCTCGCTAAGTCCCGCCCACCACTGCCGGGACGAACAGCAGCACCAGCGTTACTATGAAGATGGGAAAGGTAAGTATGATACCTTCCCCCCCCTTCCCTACACTACCTACAACCGGCAGTCATGCTGATGCGCCATTAAGGAAGTGCTGGCATGACTGCCGGTTGTAATAAGACGTTCCCAGAAAATAAGACTGGTCCTATATTTAGAATGACAATTTAATATAAGACACTGTCTTATTTTTGGGGAAACACGGTAGTAGGTAAGGTTAGATGAAGACCTCGGTCCATCAAGTCCAACCTATAACCTTACAGTCCTCAACAGTGTTGATTCAGAGGAAGGCAAAAATGACCCCAGACTATAATGGGTTGGGGCCCAGTAGAGGTGTAAAAAATAATTTTATTCTAAACATCCATCACCTCTTCTGGTCCTCCTCGTGGTGTGATGTGGATGTTCTTGGCCTCTTGAGTGATGTCATGTGCTCAGGGTCACCCCAAGCAATGATAAGTAATATGCTCTCTAATCTTCAGATGGTCACCCATCTTTACTAATAATAAAGTTCCAGGAACAAGCGCTGGTGAGATAATGGCCACCTCAGAGTTCTTATCCAGAGTAATACAATAATGGCTCTGCACTGGATCTTAAGCCAAAGTACCATAAAACTTTTTTTTCAATGAAGTAAAAAACGGAGCATCGCTTATTAGCACCAACTTTAAAGGGAACTTTTCTCCTTGGAACTGGTGTGCAATCTAATAGTAGAATGTTATCAAAAAACAGACTGGAACAGACTGAGGTTTGTGTGGGAGAATATTCCGAATAATTATATTTAAAGATTATGGGCAAATTTTATGGAAGACTATAGGTGGTTTTGTAATAGTCAATGTAAATATAGGCGAACGGACGGCAATAAAGAACGATGCATAAGGTAATGAGCTTGTTTTTGGCTTCCCTTAAAGACCCTTGTAAGACTGTCAACATCGAGCCTGCTCCTTTTATAACGTGCAGACATATGTGACAATTCTGCTTTCTCTAATGTGCTAAGATAACATTTGTTGAACATTTGGTTTCATAAACCAACAACATATTTTCCATCAACATTTGTGAAAACATTTGTGACATCAATTAGGATTCTGTGCATTGCTCGCATTGGGTTTATGTGTCTTGTATTGTTTATTGTACAAACTCTAGAAATTGCTTTTCACACATTAGTAAACCTGGCGTCTCTCTGCGCCGCCGACTTCATTTATAGTTTTCAGGGAAATTAAGCTGCTTTAAAAGCTTTTTTTCCGGTTTGACAAAATCATTTACTTTCTGAACAGTTTGACAATCACCACATTTATGTGAAACACATCTCCGAATACTTCTGTGACTGGATTATACAGAACGGACTGCACTTTGTTAGAGATTATTTTAGGTAAAGGAGTACAATCTGCTTCACAGTGGCCAACACACAGTACAATTTGCTCTACAGTGGCCCCGACACAGTATAAACTGTTCCACAGATGGGTGCCCACCTCTGACACCCATGCCATAGGTTCGCCATCACTGGCATAGGGGATAACTTGTAGAAGGGTAGAAGTCTGATTTGTATCTGATTAATTATTATTACATATTATTTATCAATTATTAATACATTCATTTTTGTGGGGCTGCCAAAGATAGCCCAACACTTGGACACCATACAAAATATCCCCTATACTGTGGTATAATGGATATATTAAAATAATCAAATAATCCTTTAATCCCAATATGGGGATCTAGACTTCGAGGACACTGCCGGGTCGCTACCTCCTGCAATTTGGAGTGATCCCTGGGATGAGTTAACTCCTGAGTGGCCAGCACAAAGATTAGGAAGATACAAAAAACAGTACAAAATGATATAAAACATTATGATACATCATAGTTTTCTACTTAGCGGTGGCCCTTTTCGGGGTGCACAGAATATGTGTGAGATGAAGATCAGGCAGGTGGTAAGGGCAAGTGGCCAAGGTGTGGAGATCAGAGAACAAACCGATGTCAACGCGGATAAGCAGTCGAGCCAAAGCAGGAACAGGAGTGATTTCTGCTTATATTGGAGTCCAGTGGGCTGTCCTTAGGAAATTTCATTTCTTTATGCACACTTACACAGGAAAAGCCATCAGTCACTGATCAGGACCATTCACTGGACGGTTCTCCTCTATCCCAGTATTGTCTTCCTTGTTGTAATGGCAATCTCTCACCCAGCATTTCAACCAAGATAGATAGATTAGAATCGCCAGAGTCAATCGGTGTCTCCCTTGCTGAGATATCACTGTTTTCATCAATATGCAAATTAGCTCTGAGGGCATTACCACTTACCTCATTGGAGAAATGGAAATGTCCTCAATCCTCCTTATAGTTTATTGGCTTACTGATAAAACACTGAGTCACCGATTCTCAAGTGGAAGAGACCATGTGATTCAGATGACCCTAACCTATCTACAGGGCTAGTTTGATACACCGGGTTCTGGTGACAGACTCTCTTTAAAATTTAGAAGGAGCGTTGCACAGGTACACAGAGACCATAAGGGTATGTTCACATCTGTGCTCGGTGAGCGCTCAGGAATTCCATTCCCCATTCTGCTATAAAAATGTGGAGCGAAAGTTACTGCAAGGAGGACTTTTCTTTACACATTTTTCTGTCGGAACCAATTATAGTCTATAGTTTCCATGGGTAAACACGTTTTAACTGGGTTACATTTCTGTTTCTCAGGTCCCCAAGTGGACTCGAGGAACGTAAAGTCGAATGCAGGTGGTTATCTAGCATCAGTCTGAGAGCTTTGAAGTATTCAGAACTCCCAAAGAAACGAATGGAGAGATCTGTCCTCTTTATTTATAGTGGCTATGGCTCCAATCCAGATGGGGTGTCAGGGAACCATCATTCTGCCTAGTTGTGGGTCTCAGAAATGGAACTCACATCTATCAGACATTAGTACCTGTGGACATTCCATAAATGTTATAGATAAGTTTACCCCTTTAAGCTAAGGCCCCACATTGCGAAAACATAGATTTTTTTTTTGTTGCAGTTTTTGCTGCGTTTTTTTGAACCAAAGTCATGAGTGGCTACAAACAGAATGGGAAATATATAAGTTATTATTAGAGACACTAAAATGTTCGGGGTTCGAAATCCGATTCGAACAGCCGCACACTGTTTGACTGTTCGAATGGGTTTCGAACCCCATTATAGTCTATGGGGGGAAAAGCTTGTTTCAGAAGTCCATGAGTGAGGGTCCGGCTGGATTCTTCTCCCTGCGCAGTGTCCCTGCGTCCTCTTCCGGCCTTGAATTTGCTCTTCTAGGCATCGGGCCTGGGCAGAGCCGACTGCGCATGCCCGCACTACAAGTGGACATGCGCAGTCGGCTCTGCCCAGGCCCGATGCCTGACAGAGTGAATGCAGAGCCGGAAGAGGACGCGGGGACGCTGCGCAGGGAGAAGACTTCTAAAGGTAGGAGAAGAACCAGCGTTGATTGGCAATGTATAGCATTCTGCCAATCAACGCTGGTTCTGCATCGAATCTTAACTTCGAACAGCTAGTAGTACTAAATCGAGTACGAGTATTTCGAATACCGTAGTATTCGATCGAACACCTACTCGATCGAGTACTACTCGCTCATCTATAGTTATTATTCTTGTATCTTCTGCCCAATCCATTCATGGCTTTGGCTCAAAAAAACGCATCAAAATCTGCAACAAAAAAAGCTGCGTTTCTGCAACGTGATGGCTTCCCGGGATTAGAAATGCATGACTACTAGCACCACTTCTGCCAGGTATCGCAGTTTTGCAGTCCGGCTCCATTGAAGAGAACAGGAAAGAGTCAACCAAAGGGAAGGCGTGACACTATTCTAGGAAGAAAACAGTCATTTTTTTTTATTTTTGTAATTATTTTTGACTTGCCTGTATAATTCTTTGATCTTAATATCAACCCAAGAATAGTTTATGTCTCTATATCCTCCTGAGCCTGGTGATAATCTCACTAGTTACCACTGTATTATTCTGTTCAGGACCAACAGTTCCATGTGCATGAAATTGGGCTGGCTTCAATATAAAATCCATCACAGTTGTTTACTTTACATTGTGCGAAAAAAAGATAAGACATCAAAAATATTGCCTCCAACTTTCTTGAAATGGAATCCTCTAAATCAAAGGAAAAGAGTTGACCAAATAATTTGATATTATGGAGATTTTTGGATTCATTTATTGTGTTTTATTCATCTCTGCTTGTCATATGTTTTTTTTTATGAAAAACATCCTTCATTTTTCAAAGCCGGCAAACAAGGCTACAACTTTGGTTTTTGCTAAATAAAATGTTGACTTCCAATCTAATCATAACCTACATGTTTTCCGCAGATTAAAAAAAACTGGGCCTGAGATATAACAAAAAATCAGCGTTCACACATCTTCTGATAATCTTATAACCCGAGGCCGCATGATTGCGATATTATTATGTTCCTGTTTCGCTTTACTTTTTTACTCTGCAATTTCTGCAGTGACCGCGCTGCGTTATCTTTCAGCTAAGGCAATATATATAATCTTTCTCTATCGATTTGTTGTAAATAAAAATAAACACAATTGCCGTGAAGTACGACTTTCACAATCAAAGCGCCAGACAATGTTTTACAAGCGTAAAAGCAAAGCAATGTCGTCCTATCAGTAAATAATAAGTGCAATTTACCCAATTTCCAGATAAATTGTAGCAAAAGCAACTTATAGATTGATAAGATCACCACAAGGAGACTTGTACTTTCCTGAATTGCTACGTTGTAAAGATCAGAATTAGAGATGAGCGAACACTAAAATGTTCGAGGTTCGAAATCCGATTCGAACAGCCGCACACTGTTCGACTGTTCGAACGGGTTTCAAACCCCATTATAGTCTATGGGGGGAAATGCTCGTTTCAGGGGTACACAACATTCGATCAAATTCTACTTACCAAGTCCATGAGTGAGGGTCGGGCTGGATTCTTCTCCCTGTGCAGCGTCCCCGCGTCCTCTTCTGGCCTTGAATTCACTCTGCTAGGCATCGGGTCTGGGCAGAGCCGACTGCGCATGCCCGCGCCCGCGCGGACATGCGCAGTCGGCTCTGCCCAGGCCCGATGCCTAAGCAGAGTGAATTCAGAGCCGGAAGACGCCGTGGGGACGCTGCACGAAGAAGACTTCTAAAGGTAGGAGAAGAACCAGCGTTGATTGGCCGACTGTATAGCATTCAGCCAATCAATGCTGGTTCTGCATCGAACTTTTCCATTCGAATAGCGAGTGGTACTCGATCGAGTACGAGTATTTCGAACACCGTAGTATTCGATCGAACACCTACTCGATTGAGTACTACTTGCTCATCTCTAATCAGAATACTTTAGGCTAAGGCCTCACCTAGCGAGCTGCAGCCAAAAAGTGCTGTGGGAAAAACTGAGGTGGAAACGCGTTGGGTTTTTTCCATAAAGTTATCAGGGTTTCTGCTTCCATTATACCTATACAGAAAACATCAGCATTTCTGGGGCAACACGGTGGCTCGGTGGTTAGCACTGCAGCCTTGCAGCACTGGAGTCCTGGCGTCGAATCCCGCCAGGAACAACGTCTGCAAGGAGTTTGTATGTTCTCCCCGTGTTTGCGTGGATTTTCTCCCATTCTACAAAGACATACTTAAATGAAAAAAAAAAAAAAAAAAGTACATTGTGATCCCTGTATGGGGATCACAATCTACATTTAAAAGAAAAAGGAGAAAACATCAGTGTTTCCATAGGTATAATTGACAGACTGTGATTTATAAAAACATAAGCATTTTTGAAATCGCACCATTTCCGTTCCAGATATTTTTCTGCAATGTGTGTATAGGATTAGTCAGGTAATGTTAAATGCCAAGGTTTTTACTGCCATTTTGGCCACGGCCAACGGGCAGTGTTTATACTACTTGATGCCCTGGCTTAAGGCCAAGGCCCCAAAAAGTGTTGCAGGAAAAACCACAGTGGAAATGCATAGCAGTTTTTCCCGCAACGCTTGTCACAGAAGTTTTCCGCAAGGTGTGGATGGGATTCGCTTGTAGTATAGCCGCACTTACGCCACGTATGGCCCTGGCCTCAAGGGGTTTTCTGAGACTATAAAATAAATTACTACATTATTGATCCCCCAATGCTCCCATGCCTTGGTCCTATGCAAGTCTTTACATCCTGACTTCCAAATGGCATGGAGGTAGGTGGTTGGTACTGTTGAGTTTGAGTTTGTAAGTTCTCACTGTCTTTGTGTGGAAGGTCTCGGAGTATGCTGGTTTTCTTACACATGTCAAAAATATTCCTGTTGGGGATGAATTCCTGTACAGCAGTCACGAAGGGTAGGTTCACCAATCAGGACTTTTCTCTCCACAATTTTTTGGGAGGAAACCAGGTGGAAACCATTATAGTCTATGGGTTCTGCAGGTTTCGACAGGTGACCGCTCTTCGAGTTGGATTGGTTTGCATTTATTTGGACCCAAAAAACAGAAACCCAAGCACAGATATGAATCTAGAGTAACCCCAGAATGCACATTGCAAATGGAGAATAGAGTTGAGCCAATCTTGAGATTTTAGGATCAATTTTAAAATCCAATTTCCGATCATTTTCCAGCCAATCCCGATCGTGAAATTTGCTCGATCGCCAATTGGGATCCGATCTTTCCCGATCGCTCAACCCCAATAGTATATTATATATAAAGTAGGGTTGAGCCGATCTTGAGATCTCAAAATCCAATTTCCAATCATTTTCCAGCCGATCCCAATCGCGACCGTGAAAATTGCTTGATCGCCGATCGGGATCCAATCTTTCCCGATAGCTCAACCCTAATGGAGAATAAGGGGGGACTCGGTAAGTGGTTTCAAGGTGAGTAATACTTATTTTGCATTTTACATTATACTAGGCTTTTAGTCCAAAAATTCAAGGGATTATTCTAACCATTGCTTTAAGGGTAAATTACACTCACCGGCCACTTTATTAGGTACACCATGCTAGTAACGGGTTGGACCCCCTTTTGCCTTCAGAACTGCCTCAATTCTTCGTGGAATAGATTCAACAAGATGCTGGAAGCATTCCTCAGAGATTTTGGTCCATATTGACATGATAGCATCACACAGTTGTGCAAATTGTAGCCTCAGATTCCTGTTCTTAGCTGAAAGGAGTGGCACCCGGTGTGGTCTTCTGCTGCTGTAGCCCATCTGCCTCAAAGTTCGACATACTGTGCGTTCAGAGATGCTCTTCTGGCTACCTTGGTTGTAACGGGTGGCTATTTGAGTCACTGTTGCCTTTCTATCAACTCGAACCAGTCTGGCCATTCTCCTCTGACCTCTGGCATCAACAACGCATTTCCGCCCACAGAACTGCCGCTCACTGGATGTTTTTTCTTTTTCGGACCATTCTCTGTAAACCCTAGAGATGGTTGTGCATGAAAATCCCAGTAGATCAGCAGTTTCTGAAATACTCAGACCAGCCCTTCTGGCACCAACAACCATGCCACGTTCAAAGGCACTCAAATCACCTTTCTTCCCCATACTGATGCTCGGTTTGAACTGCAGGAGATTGTCTTGACCATGTCTACATGCCTAAATGCACTGAGTTGCCGCCATGTGATTGGCTGATTAGAAATTAAGTGTTAACGAGCAGTTGGACAGGTGTACCTAATAAAGTGGCCGGTGAGTGTATCTCAATAATACAATGTCCTTTAAAAGAGCCTATAACATGCAGCCATAGGATCTTTATGTCTTTATGACTCTGACCTAACAGACCTAATTCTTCTATATTTCCATGAAATAAAATGAGATTTTCTTACATTCTTAAGGCCTATTCCTCCACATCTCACTCAACGAATTAGTAACATATGAAGTCATATGAAATTATGAATACGACCAATAAAATTTATAACAATCCACAATAAAATAACGAGAATTCCTAATGTACTTAACATTTGAATTTCTTCTCCTAAAACGCGTTGCTTTGTGCATGTTTTTATAGCAGCGCGCTCCCGATTTACACCTTCATTAGTACATGTCGCAGTCTTATGGGAAAACTGAAAAGTTTATTTTCCACCCAGACTGTGAAGCAGAAATAATTAAGGGTTTTAATGATAAAAGTTTCTTTTCAGTTCTTATTGTCATTGAGATGTTAAAATGCAAGAAAGTAAAAAGAAATCCCGTAATGGGCTGTTTACTGTGCGCAATAGAGGAAGGGGGTGAATTTTAATGATAGGAATTAAGAAACTTTAGAATGAGAATGCAGGCAAAATGTGTGTAAAATCTATTCATCTCGCCAAACGCCTGCGCCATGTCTGTTGCATTGGGTTCACGTTTCAGCAAGAAGGGGTTATGCGGAATTAATGAAATCCATGAGCTCTGCGGTTACTTCCATATACTTAGCTGTGATGTCCTTATCTTGACGTTAATAGTAAAGTTAATTACACTGGGCGAGTATAATTGTCCTAAATAAATATCAGAGAAATACAGAAATGCTTTCTATAGAGTTTTTTTAACACGCGGTGTGAACTTTAGATCAGACGCTACAAAGAAGGCAAAGAGTTTTTCTTGTATTCCGCTACAAACTGTCAAGTAGGGTTGACGTCCCTGGAAATTGTTCAGCTACCCGAATATTACCGCTGAATAGAGACATGATAAATGGAGACTTGAGGTTATATAGAACATGTAGACTGTTATGAGGCTTACTGAAGACAAGGTGGACTCACTAGGCTGGTGTTGGTCTAAAGCAACGAATTCCAAACTTTCTGAAGACTTTCCGTACAGTTTTGTACAAAAAATTTTGTGAGGACTTGCCCTAGGGCAAGAGATATTTGTGCAGTTACCGATATCTCTTCACCGTCAGAAAGGCGTCTCTGACAGTCTAGCTGGTTTGTGAGGAACGCCCCTCCTGATAGTACTGTCCATAGCTCTGTACAGACAGAGGGGTGTCCATTATTGCACAGCCATGTTGCTAGGTTATGAGGAACGCTCCCCCCAGTACTAGTCTTTGGACGAGTACTGTCAAGAGGGGCGTTCCTCACAACTCAGCTAGACTCTCAGAAACGCTCTTCTGACAGTGAAGAGATATCGGTAACTGCACCAATATCTCTTGCCCTGGGCAACATAATGGAAAAGCCAACAGTGCACTGAATAAAACCACGTGTGCCCGAGGGCATGAAAGGTCCTCTTTAAGTGACAGTGCCCCCACACAGTATATCTCCTGTGGCATATCTTTGTTCTACACTATGTTGATAGATCTGAAACGAACCAGAAATGAAACAAATCATGAGAGGTTCACCCATATCTAATGCTGTAGTGAGTACAGGTGTACAGTCTCCCCAGTAATGCTTAGTTAGAGCATTGCTAATGAAAAATCTACAGCCTGTTTTCTATTAAAAAGAAACATTGATAGGTTAAAATGGACCTTTCACCACTTCCATCAATTTAAGTTCTTAGTGTCTGTTTATAGTCGCCCCTCCACTAATTCCAGCACAGTTGGAAATTTCTCTTTAACTTCATTGTTCCTGAGCAATAAAGTGCAGTTAGTTTTGGTGCCTGATGTGCTATGTAAGCTCTGTAATGTCAGGCGGGTGGTGTCAGAAAGGTGGCATGATTCAGAGCTCACAGTCCTTGTCTGCTCCTGCCTGACACTGCCCTCCTGACAGTTCAGAGTCTAAATAACATGTCAGGCACCAAAACTAACAGCACTTATGGCTCAAGAAGGGTGAGGGCTAGAGAAAAAATTCATTCTGTTCTAGAATCAGTGGAGCAGCGGCTAATAAATGGTACAAAGAGCTGCACTTGTTGGATGAGGTAAAAGGTCCTCTTTAATAAAGTACATTACAAAATAGTTCACCCCCTCAACACAATAGCAAAAAAATAAAACATAAAATGAGAGTTTTCTGTTACTCAGGAAGGTTAAGGCTAGAGATAAAAGTACAACTGCTGGAATCAATGGAGCAGCGCCTGGTAACGAACTGGAATTGGTGGTGGTACAACTGAGCTCCGTGCTATAATCGGAAGTCAGATGGGAGGGGAATAGTTAACCTTTTGCTTGTCCTAACAGTATTCGGGAGGGTTACTGTACTAGTCATATTACATAGGTAATGAATGGAATTGTTCTTTAATTAAACTAATTCCATTTTGCTGGATTATACATGTTGTTTATAACAAAAACCTTCTCCACATCAGATGACAAGTTGTCTCTGCTTTATCTGAAGCCTAATTATTTTTCTCTCTCCAGTGCCATCCACTGATTTCTGCATGTCTGGAGGAACCGCTAAACACAGCCCTATTACCCGTCTCCGAAACAGCGATGAGTGAGCGTGTTATTAATATAATTATGGGTGGACGAAGCATTTCATGGAACTGTAAGAATGACTATATCTCCATGAAGGGTGCCTGGTGACATGTATATTTATCATCAAAAGATGGCGTTATTGGTCATTCACTAGCTGGTGCCTGCTTAGTATCATTGGGTACTTGGGTACCATCATCATTAGGTTTCAGTATCATTACTGCTTCAGTACTCCAAACTGTGTTTTTTTCAGATCCAGTAGCATTGCGGTGTCCCGTTATTGATACATAACCGTCTTCCCCCTTGCATATGCCTCGTTCATGTCTTTAGACATGGTAACTATAACCATGAATGTTGTATTAATATGTCAAGTTGCTGGAACGCATTCCTGATCATGACATACTATTATGTCATGTGTCTGGAGGGATTAAAGGGGTTGTCTGATTGGAACTCATTTTCCAGAATGATAACCTATTCACAGGTCTGACACCCAGACACCACACAGATCAGCTGTTGCAGCTGCCTCCAGGCTAACTGATGGGCAGCAAATGAAATACCGCTGCTATTCAAGTAATTGGTACTGTGCAACAGCGCCGACCTCTGCATAGTGGTGGTGCTGTGGAATTGTAGCTCCATTCCTATTACTTGAATAGGATTGATTCGGCACGCGCTGCTGGTTCATTACCACCTAGAGGATGTCAGAACAGCTGATCTGTGTGGGGTCTGACTGTCTGGAGGATAGGTCATCAGTAGAGATCAGTCAAGGCCTGGAAGACAAGTACAGTAGATGATCTCAGAGTTATTTTCACTCACCACTAGAGATGAGCGAACAGTGTTCTATCGAACACATGTTCGATCGGATATCAGGGTGTTTGCTATGTTCGAATCGAATCGAACACCACGTGGTAAAGTGCGCCAAAATTCGATTCCCCTCCCACCTTCCCTGGCGCCTTTTTTGCACCAATAACAGTGCAGGGGAGGTGGGACAGGAACTACGACACCGGGGGCATTGAAAAAAATTGGAAAAAGTCATTGGCTGCCGAAATCAGGTGACCTCCATTTTAGACGAATAGTGGATTTCAAATCCAGGTCATATGAGAATGTGAACTTTGTGACTATGAGACAGGGATAGCTGTACAGGCAGGGATAGCTAGGGATAACCTTTATTTAGGGGGGAATGTTATTAAAAATAACTTTTTGGGGCTCTATCGGGTGTGTAATTGTGATTTTTGTGAGATAAACTTTTTCCCATAGGGATGCATTGGCCAGCGCTGATTGGCCAGAGTACGGAACTCGACCAATCAGCGCTGGCTCTGCTGGAGGAGGCGGAGTCTAAGATCGCTCCACACCAGTCTCCATTCAGGTCCGACCTTAGACTCCGCCTCCTCCAGCAGAGCCAGTGCTGATTGGCCGAATTCCGTACTCTGGCCAATCAGCACTGGCTAATGCATTGTATTGGTGTGATGAAGCAGTGCTGAATGTGTGTGCTTAGCACACACATTCAGCTCTACTTCATCGGGCTAATAGAATGCATTGGCCAATCAGCGCTGGCCAATGCATTCTATTAGCTTGATGAAGCAGAGTGTGCACAAGGGTTCAAGCGCACCCTCGGCTCTGATGTAGCAGAGCCAAGGCTGCACAAGGGTTCAAGCGCACCCTCGGCTCTGATGTAGCAGAGCCGAGGGTGCACTTGAACCCTTGTGCAGCCTCGGCTCTGCTACATCAGAGCCGAGGGTGCGCTTGAACCCTTGTGCACCCTCGGCTCTGCTACATCAGAGCCGAGGGTGCGCTTGAACCCTTGTGCACACTCTGCTTCATCAAGCTAATAGAATGCATTGGCCAGCGCTGATTGGCCAATGCATTCTATTAGCCCGATGAAGTAGAGCTGAATGTGTGTGCTAAGCACACACATTCAGCACTGCTTCATCACGCCAATACAATGCATTAGCCAGTGCTGATTGGCCAGAGTACGGAATTCGGCCAATCAGCGCTGGCTCTGCTGGAGGAGGCGGAGTCTAAGGTCGGACCTGAATGGAGACTGGTGTGGAGCGATCTTAGACTCCGCCTCCTCCAGCAGAGCCAGCGCTGATTGGTCGAGTTCCGTACTCTGGCCAATCAGCGCTGGCCAATGCATTCTATTAGCCCGATGAAGTAGAGCTGAATGTGTGTGCTTAGCACACACATTCAGCTCTACTTCATCGGGCTAATAGAATGCATTGGCCAATCAGCGCTGGCCAATGCATTCTATTAGCTTGATGAAGCAGAGTGTGCACAAGGGTTCAAGCGCACCCTCGGCTCTGATGTAGCAGAGCCGAGGCTGCACAAGGGTTCAAGCGCACCCTCGGCTCTGATGTAGCAGAGCCGAGGGTGCACTTGAACCCTTGTGCAGCCTCGGCTCCGCTACATCAGAGCCGAGGGTGCGCTTGAACCCTTGTGCACCCTCGGCTCTGCTACATCAGAGCCGAGGGTGCGCTTGAACCCTTGTGCACACTCTGCTTCATCAAGCTAATAGAATGCATTGGCCAGCGATGATTGGCCAATGCATTCTATTAGCCCGATGAAGTAGAGCTGAATGTGTGTGCTAAGCACACACATTCAGCACTGCTTCATCACGCCAATACAATGCATTAGCCAGTGCTGATTGGCCAGAGTACGGAATTCGGCCAATCAGCGCTGGCTCTGCTGGAGGAGGCGGAGTCTAAGGTCGGACCTGAATGGAGACTGGTGTGGAGCGATCTTAGACTCCGCCTCCTCCAGCAGAGCCAGCGCTGATTGGCCGAATTCCGTACTCTGGCCAATCAGCACTGGCTAATGCATTGTATTGGCATGATGAAGCAGTGCTGAATGTGTGTGCTTAGCACACACATTCAGCTCTACTTCATCGGGCTAATAGAATGCATTGGCCAATCAGCGCTGGCCAATGCATTCTATTAGCGTGAACTGAGTTTGCACAGGGGTTCTAGTGCACCCTCGGCTCTGCTACATCAGATTGCTACATCTGATGTAGCAGTGCCGAGTGTGCATCAGATGTGTAGTTGAGCAAAACTGACTCAGCACTGCTAAGTCTCTGCATTCGCATAGGAATGCATTGGCCAGCCTTCGGCCAATCAGCGCTGGCTCTGCCGGAGGAGGCGGAGTCTAAGGTCGGACCTGAATGGAGACTGGTGTGGAGCGATCTTAGACTCTGCCTCCTCCAGCAGAGCCAGCGCTGATTGGTCGAGTTCCGTACTCTGGCCAATCAGCACTGGCCAATGCATTTCTATGGGGAAAAGTTAGCTTGCGAAAATCGCAAACTGACAGGGATTTCCATGAAATAAAGTGACTTTTATGCCCCCAGACATGCTTCCCCTGCTGTCCCAGTGTCATTCCAGGGTGTTGGTATCATTTCCTGGGGTGTCATAGTGGACTTGGTGACCCTCCAGACACGAATTTGGGTTTCCCCCTTAACGAGTATATGTTCCCCATAGACTATAATGGGGTTCGAAACCCATTCGAACACTCGAACAGTGAGCGGCTGTTCGAATCGAATTTCGAACCTCGAACATTTTAGTGTTCGCTCATCTCTACTCACCACCCCTGGACCTCCGCTTATTATATTCTGGGGTCTGAGAAGATAATTGTCACTAGGGGTGACATGGTGGCTCAGTGGTTAGCACTGCAGCCTTTCAGCGCTGGAGTCCTGTGTTCAAATCCCATCAGGAGCAACATCTGCAAGGAGTTTGTATATCCTCCCCGTGTTTGCATGGATTTCCTCCCCTTCTACAAAGATACATTGTGAGCTCTATATGGGACGCCACAAAAAGTCATCCACAGATTCCCTTGTTTACATTTCTTGAAAGGCAAATATATAGAAAATCATAAAAATGTGAACGAGCCCCTGGAATAAAGAAGTTATCCAAAGTGCTTAAAAAATGGCCGTGTTGTATTGGCTGCCAAATACTATAAATCAGGGGTAGGGAACCTTCGGCTCTCCAGCTGCTGTGAAACTACAACTCCTAACATGCTCCATTCACTTCCATGGGAGCTCCAAGAACAGCAGAGCCAGTATGCATGCTGGGAGTTGTAGTTTTGCAACAGCTGGAGAGCCGTACGTTCCCTACCCCTGCTATAAATGAATGTTCCAATAATGACACGGTGACTTGTAGAGTAAGAATCTAATCTCCGGCAGCCTTCTCCTACACAGACGTTAATTATCAGACAATCATTATTTCTCATGTAACAGATGACCCAGTTTTCTACCCTGACCCAATCCTCACCTTCTGTGATAGATAAGAGGTAAACATGTAGGAAACAAGCATGGAAGGGTTTAATTGGCGAAGCTATTTACAAGTCAATCAATGGTTAGCGGGAGATCGTATAAGAAGCTTCTTCAAAGTCAGGTTTCACCGATGCGGATAGAAGACAATTATATCTGGCTGGCTCTATGTGAGCATATGTAATGATTCAGGTTTGCATCTTTTTGAGGCTAGGGTCACGTCTACGTTTTCTATTCAATCATAGGAACAGAAAATCAAAAATGATGGAGAGCTGGATCACACATTGGACACCAAAGGCTTGTAGTGGACCCTATTGATGTATAATGGTGTCTACTGGATTCTGTTATGGCGTCCATTATTTTGCCTGAAACAACAGCAGTGCATGTTGCATTATTTGTATGACATGTATGACAAATCTGTGATAGATAGGCAAATGGAGCCAAAGGCTCGCCAATCCCAGAGATACGATGAGCTCAACCTCAGTAATGCAATGGAACGCCTTGGATAGATTAGACCAGGCTTTTATTACAGTAAGAACGCATTTCAGGGTGAAAATGTATCCAACAGAGATACACTTATTCATCAGATCTACACAATAATAAACACAAAAAAAAAAAACAAGGAAAAAGTTACAAATGAACATTTTTTAAACTTTTTCCTTTTTGTTTTTTTTGTATTGTAGATCTGATGAAGGGGTGTATCTCTGTTGGATACATTTGTACCCCGAAACGCATTATCTTACTGTAATAAAAGCCTGCTCTAATCTATCCAAGGCGTTCCATTGCAGGTTGAGCGCATCATATCTCTGGGATTGGAGAGCCTTTGGCTCCATTTGCCTATCTACTTGCCACGTGGTCAGACGACCTGTCCCGCAGATGGATGCGACCCCTGCTCACAAGCTTTTTTAAGAATCCAAACTCCATACCTTAACTGGTCTGGTGGCCTTTCCCAGGAATTGAGGAGAATCAAGGGAGAGCTGGCCAAATTATTTTATTTAAGCAGAAGGAGCACAATCATTTCCTATTGCTATCCTCCCTGTATCCAAACCTGTGATAGAAGTGGAGAAGAACCTCCAAACCAGTACTAAATCAAGCCCAACGCCCGAGCTCATGTTTGGCCACAATGGAAAATGTAGCATTTTACAGTTCCTGCAAAATGAATGGGATTCTGGCTAATCTGATCCACACATTACAGAAAAAAATCTGAATTGGATAAAAATGTTACGATTTAAAAAATGTTCACATGTTTAGTTATACTTATAGAAATGCTGGCATTTTCTATATAGATATAATAGAAGCAGAAAGTCTGCAGAGGACAACTCTAGGGACTTTCTGTGAAGGGCGAAACAGGAAAAATGTAAGAAATCTTAATACAGAAAAATGTTCCTGTCTCCTATTATCAGCTCCTCTCCTGTCTGCTAAATTGCTCAATTTACTCAATTCACTGCCAGATCAATACTGAAGACAGACTGCAGTTCATAGGAGTCTATTGGGTGGAAGCGAGACACAAAAAATGGAAAAAAAAGCTGAGTAAGTGAGAAGCAGGAAGACACCGATGTTCTGGAGCAGGTAACATTAAGATATTTATCTCACCAGAGCTTTATTTACATCTACGCTGCCCAGTACTGGTAACACCTGCTGGAAAATGGCCCGAAATTTACCAATACTTGCTGTCTGTGAACTCCAGCTCTCCTTCTTCTGAGCAGTGAATTGAGCACTTTAGCATGCAGGTGAGAAGTTTGCTAAGAAGAGTAGGAAGATTTTTCTGTAATCGAATATATATGTACTTGAACTGTGCTCTTTTATAAAAAAAAAAAAATAGACACAAAAGTTTTACTATGCAGAAAACCTGTGCCATAAAATTTGGAACAATTTTGTGCAAAATTGACAAATGTCAAATATTTGTAATACAGGGACTCAATGTACAGGAACCCAGCGCTGTAAGGCATCAGGGCTAACCACTGAGCTACTGTGCTGTGTCCTGTGTCCCTGTGTTCTCCGATTCCATTTGCTATACAAAGGTAGTAAGAACAAAATAACAGTCACAATTTGTTTGCCTCTTTCTTGCAGGCATGTATTTTGAATTCAATTTTTTTTTTTTTTTTTTTGCATTACAAGGTTTATTGAGATTTTCATGTCAAAAAGATATAACAAAGGGCTGGTATAACATGGAGGTGGTGCAGGAGAGTGGGAGGGAAAGAAGGGGAGAACAACACATTGGGAGGGCAAAACAGTAGGCTAAATGGAGAGGGTGCGAAAGGCTCTGATGCCGCAGAACAATTTACAAGTTTTTTGATTTCCATAAATATATTTGAATTTTTTCAGAAAAGGAACAATTTTATAGACCGCAATTCTTAAGTGTAAACCTGTGACTCATCTTCCTATGTACACTGTGTTCTGATACATATTTCTGCTTTCACAAAGCAAAACATCTAATTCTGCAAATATTGTAGCCTTTTGTTACCTGGCTTCACACTTTGCTGATTTTATGATAATAAGCTGCTACATTCTGACATTACCCATACAGCATTGAACAGGTTTTGTGAAATAAAGTATAAAAATGATATTTTCCCATTTTTAATGGTTTAGAATATTTATGAGATCACTCAATACTTTCTAAGGAGTTATTATTGTGCAGGTATTTTACTTATTCCAAACTGTATAAGGAAAATGTTTGTTCTCGTGCCGTGTTAGCCAGTGGGTAGGAAATCTAAAAAAATACAAAAAACTTTATAGTCTTCAGTAGTTGATACCTTTTTAATGGTTAACTAATAATGATGACAGATTACAACGTTTCGGAACTTTAGGCTCCTTTCTCAAGTAAATTTAAAACCATTTCTGAAGGATGAATATTTATGTACAAAAGGGCACATAGGGATAGAATTCCAGGAGGAAGGGGGGGGAGGGTTATTAGTAATTGGTACAAACAATGTAAGAACAATGTAAACAATTCCAGGTTTTTATCAGTTCTCAGGGTCTCAGGTCAGTGATTTCTGTAAAATGACATAAAACCATGTGACAGATTTAGCCCCTTCTCCAGTGTTTGAAGCAGGGTAAAAAATTTACACTCATAAATCCATCGTTCTTTCTTTGATTTGAAATTCCCTCTTAAAACCAAAATTTTCATTCCTCATTGCAGAAATGTTGCAATGATAGCCAAATCACCAGGGCCACAAGAATACCAAGATCGGATTTATTAAAATACAATACCAAACAGGAAAACAATCAGGTGCCCCTGGTTGTCACATATAACCCACACCTGGAGGCGCTGAGAGGACTTACACGCAAATTACATCCACTACTGCAAAAAGACAACCGTCTAAAATCCATATTTCCAGACCCCCCTCTCCTGTGCTACAGACAGCCACCAAACCTCAGGAATATGGTTGTCAGCAGCTCACTGTCACCTCCAACTAACACAGGAACATTTCCATGTGGACAGAAAAGGTGCAAAACCTGCCCCCACATACTGACCACTGACAGGATAGAGATACCAAACTCTAACGGGGAATATAAAATCCGAGGTACGTTCACCTGTAACACACCTAATGTAGTGTATTTGATAATGTGTACCAAATGTTAGCAACAGGGAAAGGACGACAGCAAGAAGCCACAACAGAGGAACGGGCCGCAATTCAAGCCCTAGGCAGCAGCTGCTGCACTGTCCTAACACTCCTCCTCTTCTCATTTCTAGCGTAACTCCTCGTCTCATTTTTTATCCCTAACATTACTCCCCCTTATTCCTGGTACCTAGTGTAACTCCTCTTATCATTTCTGATCCCCAGCATTGCTCCTCCTTATTCCTATTGCCTAGTGTAGCTCCTCTTCTCATTTCTGGGGAAATGAGGAGTTATGCTAGGCACCAGAAATAAGGGCGAGCAATGATGGGGATCAGAAATGAGAGCATGGGCCATGTTGGGTAAGAAAAATGTATTGGGAAGCCATGCTAGGACCTAGCTGAGTGGCTTGCAGTCCCACTCTGTAGCGAGATACAGTGAAGTCAGTCCCATCCATTATAAAGTAATGACATATCCTATTAACATGTCATCACATTATGACATGGGAATATCCCTTTAAGTGAATGGTCAAGTAAATCTCTCTATTAGAAAATATTCAATCAAGAATTTTGGTACTAGTGCCCTGTTTTTGACAATGTCATTTATCTTTTGTGAATGTTCATGAGCCACTCTTATAGCATAGAGCCATGGAATATGGTCTTGGGATTGGTAAAGGCATTTCCAGATAATGAAGGATCTTATCTTTTTAACCAGTAAGAGTAATACAGGGAAATGACTAAAACGTGAGAGAGTGAAGGGTGTGGTGTAGAGGACAGGTATGTTCCGGCCAGGCACCTAAAGGGTGTTTGGTAAAGACCCACACCAGGGAGGTCAGCCGACTAATGAAAGCCTGATATTAGTCTGTGTGTTAGGACTAGGAGTGTGGCCCCACACTGACAGAGCTGACCTGTCCAGACCGAACCTACAAAACAGGTACTGTGCCACCCGTTGTTGTTACCAGAACATGAATCTGGCAGCCAGGCCCCTGTATAGTCAGGGAGCAGTTTCTTATGTTTAGTTAGTTCTCAGACGAGAAGGTTTTTGTTTAGTTTGTTTCTGCCCTTGCAAAGCTAGTTTATGCACTGCAAGTGAATAAAGCCTGAACTTGTGTGCAGTCCAATCTCTGTGTCCCTTTTTCCTGCACTGCTACAAGCGTCTACCTGAGCGATTCCCCACAACACATGTATACGCAAAGGCACACGTAGCATACAATGCATTACTACAAATACTATTATGTCATATATTTTATCATTTTGCACACTCCAAAACATACCTGTTGCCCCTTTATTCTGTAGGGGGAAAGTAAAAAATGCACTTACACATTTCTGATTTGTGTTTGGGATATATCCCTCATAAAAATAGACATTTTGTATAGACAATGGAAAGGAATGAACAAAACACATTTATAGAAAAGGAGTCTGAAGCCTGGACCACCTGTGGTACTTAACAACCTGCATTTCTAAGAATACTGAATTATTCATGTCCGTGTATACATATATAAAACACGCATATATCCCCTTTCTGACAACCATCAGGCAATTAATTTCTAGTTTACACATAATATAATCGACTTGTAATTCTCCATGTGTCTGATCTTCATTTATACATAACTCGCTTCCATATCCTCAATTATATTCCGCATAATGAACTGACATAAATGGAGTTTACATAAAGAATATGTAATGTTATCTATGGAGTTACTAATTATTTTTAAAAAAGCAGAATTCAATAGAAATGTGGTGTAACAGCTTGTTTTACATCATACCGCACCAATATCAGAATATTCATATACCACCGCGATATGAGTTCCTGAGACACTTTGAATCCAGCATTTACACAACTATAATTGAATATCACAATGGCAGAGACTTCGGTAATTTATGTCCAACTTAATAGACAATCATTTGAAGTTAAAGAAAAAAAAAAAAGAAAAGTTAATTAAATGGGAGTTTCGCGTTCCGGCCCCCACTGTGCAAACCAATTGAGATTCAATTAGTGACTGTGAAATCCCTATGTCTGAAAATGTGTAGGTACTAAACATTGAAAATACAGGGAAGCCTTCTAAGCTAAGGACACGAGCAGAATGTAACGGCCATAGCCTTATCCTGAATTGTAGGACTGAATTGTAGGACAGTGATAAATTGTAACACTACTGGCTGGAAATAAGACAGCAGGCTGGACGGATAGCAATCTACTTCCCCAGGTACTATACAAGAATTATGAAGAATGTATCATAGTATTAGCAAATAACAAGGAACAAGATATAGGAACTCAGAACATCAATGCGGAATGGTAAACAAGCACCAACAGGTAATGGGAAGATATGGTGAACAGACGGTAAGAAATAAAGAATAACTGACTTGAATCTTTCCCTAAATACTGACCCTAGCACCAAATACCATTGACTATCACTTTCCCTAAAGATGTCTCTAATACACAGTCCAGTCACATTAATGTGACCACCACCTACTTTTGACGTCAACGTTAAATAATCAATCGCAGAAGGCACGTGTCATCAGCCATCTGGGTGCACTCATCATTGTGGAAGGCACGATGTACAACACAAGTATGCATCTATCCTTGTGGACCATGTTTACCCCTACATGTGAATTGTTTTTCCTCAGGATGATGGCATCTACCAGCAGGACAATGCGACGTGTCATAAAGCTCGCAGTGTACGTGCGTGGTTCGAGGAGCACCAGGGTGAGTTTATCGTAGTGCCTTGGCCAGAAAATTCCCCGGACTTGAACACAATCAAGAATCTGTGGGACCACCTCGATCGGGTTGTTCGTGCCATGGATGCTCGGCCGCGTAACCTAGCGCAGCTGGCCATGGCACTGGAGTTGGCACGGCTCAACATCCCAGTGAATATCATCACAATATCCCCTCTCTTCCTGCACGTCTCGCAGTGGTCTACTCTGTGAAAGGTGGTTATTCTGGATTTTGACAGGTGGTCACTTTAATGTGACTGGACTGTGTAGAAGTCTTAATCTGTCATACTAACCCTAACACAAACAACAAGAGAGCACTAGGGCCAAGATACAAGTGAACTCTTACTAAGCAGAACTGGACCACCAACAAGAGGAGAATATAGCTAGAGTTCTAGGTTCGAATCTGATCAAGAATGACATCTGCAATGAGATTTTATATTCTCCCCGTGTTTGGGGTTTTCTCGAGGTACTCCGGCTTCCTCTCACACTCCAAAAGACAAAATGACATGGAGCCTAGACTGTGAGCCCTATATGGGACAGTGACTGATGGCGCTATACAAGTAAGATAAAATAATAGTCTCATTCTGTATAAGGGAACAGTGAAAGGTCTGAATTATAGGGTCCTGTTAAATTGTAACAACACTGACCGGAAACAAGATGGCAGGCTTTACAGATAGCAATCATTTTCCCAGGTACTAAATTAAAAATTGAATAAACAAGAAATATGAAATCTGTATCATACTACACTGTCTACCTATAAGTATTTGGACAACCATGAAGATATCTGCGGTCGTGATGTACTCTTCGCCTTCCGCCGTTCCGGCATTAGTGCATTGGCATTATTCGCATGCAAGATGCCACAAAGTGTAGAGTTGTCCAATTTCGAGAGAGGGGTAATTGTGGGGACCACAGAAATGGTCGATCCCTACGGGATGTAGCAAGCGAACTGAATTACTCAAAATCGACAGTGGCCTATGTGATTACAAAGTGGAAGGTGAACGGTGATTGTCCGAATGTGCCCCGAGTCGGCAGACCCCCGAAACTGGGATATAGAGACCGACGAGTGCTGGCCAGAGAAACCGCACCCAACCAATGGCTCACATACACCAGGAGTTTCACCGGGTATCCGGGAGTATTGTGTTGCTCAATACCATCCGTAAGGAAGCATCTGCTGGGTTCTACCAACTGTTGTATAGGAAGAAATGTTGTTTTTCTATTCTACCACCGGTGTCCAAATACTTATAGGTAGACTGGGTATTAGCAGGTACCAAGAAGGCAAGACAATAGGAACTCAGAACATCAATGGAAAGTGATCATAATGGTAATTGTATTGGGCTTGTATAATGAACAGGAAAAAAGTAGCCAATAACTGACTCTAACATCCCCTGAATGTTTCTCTAGATCAAGCAAGACTTTCTCCAAAGATATGCCTAAAGAAAGCCTTAAAGGGGTTGTCCCATCACAAGGATCCTATCTATACTGCTTGTTAATGTGGATGTAAGACTTTTCCTAAATATATTGCTTCAGCAAAACTGCTTTGATTGTCCACTATCTTACTTTATTCAATTCATTGTGGCCACAGACCTGACTTAGCTGCTCATGAGTCAAGTGATGTATCTGCTGCTCTCAGGAGGGAGGGGGGAGGGGCTAAGTGCAGGAGAGTGAGCCTGTGTATCTAGCTATTCCTGTGTCTGCACCACGTGACCTAGCTTCCTGTTAGCAGATAGAGGAGAGGAGCTGCTTTCATTTCTTCTGTTCTCCCAGTTATCAGGCTAGCTAATTCAATTGTGTTCATTATGGCAGAGACAGGCAGTGTCTGTATCTAACACAGAATGGAGTTGCTGCTGCCTGTACTTCATAGTCCAATATGGGTGGGCGGAGCTAAATGCAAATTTGGGGGCGGAGCTAACCAGCAGGTTGCATGTGAAACCCCGCCCACCAAATGATGCAAGAAACCAGTAAGAAAGAAGATTTTACAGCAGTAAAGACTGATAAGTATGTGAGGTGGGAATACCCCTTTAAAGAGGTTGTCCCGTAATTGGACAAATTCCAGAGAAGGTCAGAGAACATGTGTAACACAGTCTCAAAATATATGTATAATAGGGGCCACACGGTGGCTCAGTGGTTAGCACTGCAGCCTTGCAGCGCTGGAGTCCTGGTGCTCAAATCCCGCCAAGGGCATAAAACCATCTGCAAGGAGTTTGTATGTTCTCCCCGTGTTTGCATGGATTTCCATCCCATATTCCAAAGACATACTGATAGGGAAAAAATGTACATTGTGAGCTCTATGTGGGGCTCACAATCTACATTTAAAAAAAAAAATATATATATATATATATGTATAATACCAGAACAAGTATCTGTTTTGGCCATGCTGCCAATAAATAATCATTTTACTTGAGTTTTTCAAATACATATATTTTCTGCAATTTTTTGCATTTAATATTTTTTAAATTATTTACATTTTTTATTTAATTTTTTTTTTTTTATACATTTGGATGGGATAGGGTCTGTTTTTTTTTCTTTTTTTTAAATGTAGATTGTGAGCCTCATATAGGGATCACAATGTACTTTTTTTTTTTTTATTCCTATCAGTATGTCTTTGCAGAATAGGAGGAAATCCACGCAAACATGAGGGGAACATACAGACTCCTTGCAGATGTTGATCTTGGTGGGATTCAAACACAGGACTTCAGCGCTGCAAGGCTGCAGTGCTAACCACTGAGCCACCATGTTGCCCCCTGTTTTTTTTCTATTGGGATTAATCCATTGTAGGTGTCTGAATATTTATTGAACTTATTTTTGATACTTTCCAATAATAATTAGATACTGAATGACTTTTTTCCTTGTAGCCATATTGGTACCATAGATTGGAACTCAAAGAATAGAGCGAATTCTCGGGTGAACCTGACAAACCTCTGTGACCCATGGATGGCTCCGGGGTGAGGCAGTTTCCCAGCAACAATACCAACAGAAAACTAATGAGTAGGAAACGGCGAAATAGTCGGAGGACCCCTGCTGTTCATAACATATACTGTATTAATAGCGGCAGCCCTATAACCCAGTAATGCACCTGTTGTATGAAAAGCATCAAATTATGTCATGTACTTTATCTATGCTTTTACAGATTTTCTGGAGAGACTCGGCTTATTATTAGGTTTTCCCAGGACTTTATAGGATATTATGTATTTTAACTCCTCGCTATCCCAATGAGGTTAGTGAATGATATCAAAAATTATTACAAAAATTAAAAGGATGATTCCAAGCTATTGGTGACTCACCATGCTATAACATACATGGACCAAATGATAATCTCACCCTGGTGCTAGTACATTAAGCGCTCTGCTGGAAGGTGCAAGGACAAGATGGAGCACATCAATGACCTGATAGCTACTAATGAGAGCTGAAAACAAGACAAGAATAGGTTTCTGCAGAGGTGTTGCTTGAAGTTCTTTCGGTTGTAGAGCAATCATATAGCCTGGCAACCATCATGGTCAGTAACTTAAGATGTATATACATTAGAATGTACAGTATATGGATTTTTCAGATAGCCTAATACTGGGATGTGGGATTCTTGCCAGACTAGTATATCTATCCCAAAAGGAACAAACTCCCAGCTGTGGACAGCGCTATTTGGATTTGGTTCGATCTGAAAAAGCCATGCCTGATGTTCCTAGAGGCAGCAAACAGAGACATTGTTTTCCTATTTACATCCTGGAAAACAGATTTGCATATTCCCCAGAATCCCCAGTGGAGCGAAAATGGCTCCTAAGTCTCCATACACTTGCAAAGGCGCTCTCCTTAACGAGTTTTCTTAGTCCCTGAAAAGGCAGATTAGTGATTAATCAATAGATAGCAATGAGGGCCTAGGGGCAGGTTCTATTTGAGCTTGAGACTCAGTGGCGTAACCACCAGAGAGGCAGCAGAGACAGGTGCCACAGGGCCCGGGCCATTAGGGGGCCCGGTGACAGCCGCTACAGCTGCGTTTTTTTTTCTTTTTTTTTTTAATAGGCCATTTAATAGGCTGTTACGGGCCCTATTTACTTGCCGATCCTGGCTCGGCCCGGATCGGTAAGTGACACCGCGGGCCCCACAAATACTATCATTATACTCGGAGGTCTTTGCAGACCCCTGAGTATAATGATCGGCGGACCGGGAGAGGTAAGGGAACGTAAAAAACACTCTTACTTACTAGAGATGAGTGAACACTAAAATGTCCAAGGTTCGAAATCCGATTCGAACAGCCGATGGGATTTTGAACCCCATTATAGTCTATGGGGGGAAATGCTCGTTTCAGGGGTAGGCAAAATTCGATAAAATTATACTTACCAAGTCCACGAGTGACGGTCGGGCTGGATTCTCCTTGAAGTCTTCTCCCGGCACAGCGTCTTCTTCCGGCTGGAATTCACTCTGCCTAGGCATCGGGGCCTAGGCAGAGCCGACTGCGCATGCGCGGTCGGCTCTGCCCGGCCCGACGCCTGAGCAGAGCCGACTGCGCATGCGAGGGCATGCCCGCGCATGCGTAGTCGGCTCTGCCTAGGCCGGATGCCTAGGCAGAGTGAATTCCAGCCGGAAGATGCCGCGGGGATGCTGCACAGAGAAGACTTCTAAAGGTAAGAGAAGAACCAGCGTTGATTGGCAGAATGTATAGTATTCTGCCAATCAACGCTGGTTCTGCATCGAACCTTAAACTTCAAACAGCTAGTAGTGTTCGAGTACGAGTATTTCGAATATCATAGTATTCGATCGAACACCTACTCGATCGAACACTACTCGCTCATCTCTATTACTTACCTCTCCACGATCCTGCCAGGCCTCCTTCCTAGTTGTCTGACGTCTCTGACGTCACATGAACCCGGCCTGCTTCCTGGGTCATGTGACGTCCAACGTCATAGAAGAAGGACGGCAGTGGATAAGACAGCGTAGGAGCCGGGGGACAGGTAAGAAACAGTAATTTTTTATGTTTTTATTCCTCCGGGTCTCCGATTATTATACTCTGGGGTCTGAAAAGACCCCAGAGTATAATAATTGTTTATGGGTGTCCACTATGGGGGATAACACTGTGTGCAGGGGCCACTATGGGACATAATACTGTGTGCAGGGGCCACTATGGGGCATAATACTGTGTGCAGGGGCCACTATGGGGGATAACACTGTGTGCAGGGGCCACTATGGGACATAATACTGTGTGCAGGGGCCACTATGGGGGATAACACTGTGTGCAGGGGACACTAAGGGACATAATAGAGTGCGAAGGAGGGGGTCGGTCGAGGTCTTCGGCGTCGGTTGGGGGGAGGGGCATGTCAAAAGTTCGCCACGGGGCCCCGCCATTCCTAGTTACGCCACTGTTGACGCTGGGTTCACACCTGCGTCTGGGGTCTCCGTTCTATGGTTTCCGTCTTCTGCATGGCAGAAGACAGAAACCATAGACCGGGTCCGGCCGTGCGCAGCGGTGAGCGTTTTAGGCTCTCCGCCGCGAAACCGGATTTTTTTTTATCCGGACACAGAGTAGTGCATGTCCGACTCTGTGTCCGGATTATAAAACCCGGTTTCGCGGCGGAGAGCGCAAAACGCTCACTGCCGCGCACGGCCGGACAGCTTTCTCACCCATTCAAATTAATGGGTGAGAAAGTCTCCTGCAGGCTTCCGTCTCCTGCATCTGTTTTATGCAGGAAACGGAAACCTGCAATAAGGACCCATGAACGCAGATGTGAACGAGCCCTGAGACTGCTACATTCCTGCTTCCTAATACAGAATTGCAGACACACAGACAGGTCAATTAACCCTGTCATTGCCAATAATCTAATTTTGCTTCAATCCATTGTGAAATAGAACTAAATATGTCAAGAAAATCAGCTCTTTCTTTCAATTGAACTAATTGCTACCAAAAATAGAACGGTTAAATATGACAAAATTTATTTGAATTCAAATTTTATGTTCAAATTAAAATATTCACTCGGTGCGTATGGCGCTCATAATTAGTTGGCTACTTTGTCATTATGCTGCAAAATTTTGCATAATTATTTATTGCTAAAGCTGGTAAATGTGACAGATTTTGTAGCGTTAAATAATATATCTAGTGTATTGGTATTAATATGCCCTAGTTCAGTCTAGTAGAAAGGCTCTAACAATTCACAAGTGCCCATACCTTCTAAATAGGAACTGAGTACAGCAACTATGTGTCTATCTGACAGTCTTATATTAGATAGGATAATGTAGCAATCTAGTCACAGTTTAACCAAACCTGGGACTTCTCTTGGTATATAATACAGACAATTTAGGATTGCAATTGTTTAGCCTAAAGAGTGATCTGCCTGTGCATAGATACTGAAGCTTGACCGATTAATAGAGATGAGCGAGTAGTTAAATATTCGATATTCGTTTCGAGTAGCCCCTCAATATTCTACTACTCGAATCGAATATCAAATCCTATTATACTCTATGGGGGGAAAATGCTCGTTTCAGGGGTAGACAACATTCAATCAAAGTGAACTTACTAAGTCCACGAGTTAGGGTTGGGCTGGATTCTCCAAGAAGTCTTCTCCGTGCAGCGTCCCCGCGGCGTCTTCCGGCTCTGAATTCATTCTGCCAGGCATCGGGCCTGGGCAGAGCCGACTGCGCATGCCCGCACTACAAGAAAATAGCCGCTTACAGTCAAATCTGAAAAAAACCTCTTGTTAATTAATCAATTTTTAATTTTTACTTTGCTCACCACCAAATACACAATGTGAAAGAGTGTTGCTAATCTGAAAAAAATATTCAAAACAATTCTTAAGCGTCTTTTGTTGCACATATATTGTTTTGTATAAGTTTTGCAGCCTGCGCTAATCTAAAAAAAAACTTTTTGAAATGCTTGTAAAAAAAACCAAAACAATAAAAAGCAACAAAAAAAAAAAAAGACATACACACTGTGCAAGAATTGTTGGCAGTCACTCTAATTAAGCAGTGTGTGCAGTAAAGTAATGACCGGAAAAAGAAATAGGGAAGGGGGTAGGCCAAAGTAGGGGGCATGAATACTAAAAAGTACTACTAAGAATGTGGGTGACAATAGCAGCACTAGTTCTGATCTGGGTGGCACTTATATTAGCCGTAGGATTATTCTTCTTGACAATGAAGCTGACGTTTTTGATTACTTATCTCACTTATCTCAGTCACAGAGAATATTGAATCAGAGAGTGATGAGATCTTGAGTCAGGCTTCAGAATATTCCTCCTCCTGTATAACACATAATTTACAGCAAGACCTTTCTGGACTGAAAACTGTGTCTTCTTCACATTCTTCACTGACCCTCAGGGTCGGACTGGGGTGTCTAGGGCCCACCAGTGGAATTGTTTTTAGGGGCCCACCGCCAGGACCCCTGTAGATGAGCTGTACAGATACAGGATGGCTAAAGGTAATATCAGGAGCCGGCTGCTCGCCCGCCATACGATGTGTACCACTGCACTATCTAAACACACTGCTACATCCTGTATGGCAAGAGAGCAGCGTGGCTCCTAGAATTGTCACCATTACCTGTAGCCGCACTGTAATGAAAAAACTCATCTGCAGAGGTCCTGGCTGTCAGACTCCCACAGATGTAATATTGATGGCTTATCCTAAGGACAGGCCATAAATATTAGAAACATGGATAAATTCTTTAAAGATATTGTCCAGGAATTGGAGCAACTCATGTGCCGGGCTGGAGGTTTATAATAAAAAAGCATACTCACCTGTCCTCAGCAACCTGTTGTCCTCCGCCAGTGTCCATTCAGTCTCGTGCCGGCACCTTCTTGCTGGGAGTCCTGCACCTCATGTGACCGCTAAGAGGAATTGGGTACAGAATTTCCAGAAATGATGTTTTGCCATGAGACCGAACAGACAGAGGCGGAGGACAACAGGGTGCTGGGGACAGACGAGTGTGGTTTTTTTTTTTGTTTTTACACCTCCGTGGCTGAGGTGTAATAATGAGAGATGAATCAGCTGTTTGAGTGAATCGTGGCATCTGTGCAAGCGCCGTGACCCCTTCTCTGTTTACACAGTATCGTACAGCTCATAGTGGCCATGTCATGTAACTACAGCCTCGTCCTATAAGCGTCTATGTGACAAGGCTGTAATTACACCACACGGTCACTATAAACAGACAGCGTGTGATATAAACAGGCACCATGGCCCCCTCATACAGCTGATCAGGGGGTCACTTATCTCTTATTGATGATTTATTCTGAGGGTAGATCATCAATATAAATGAACTGGAAAACTCCTTAAGCCTAAGGCCCCACGTGGTGTCCTGTAGCAAAAAAGCGCTGCGGGAAAAACCGCGTCCATGACGCATCACGTTTCTTCCTGCAGCCCTTTGCACAGAAAGTTTGCAGAGCTTTCCTCTCTATTTTCTGCTTCAATTATATCGAAACCGCCAGAATTTCCGTAGGCATGCTGCAATGTCCAACTCTAAAACCAAGACTGCTTTGGAAATTACAGCATGTATCTTATTTTACCGCAAAGTGTGGATGGGGCTTCATATGGCGAAAACACCACGGGAAAAGCCGACAGTTCCTGCAATGTGAATGGGATTCTAGCAAATCAAATCCACACATTGTGGAAAATTATGAGCAGTGAACATGCTGTGATTTCCAAAACCATTGGGGTTTTGGAAATCGCTGGAATATCACTTATACCTACGAAAACACTGATGGTTTCCCTATAGGTGTAATGGAAGCAGAAAGTGAAAAGTGCTGCGGGAAAAAAAACACAATGCATTGCTGCTGTGGTTTTTCCTGCAGCGCTATTTTGTTGCAGTTTGCGACGTCAGGCATTAGTCTTAATAAAGCCCAAGTGCCACTTTCATTAAATTAATTGCCCCCTCATAGTATGCCCCTGACTCCCCCTGACAAATACTGCACCCCTAATATCAATGACCACCCCCTTATGTTCATAATGCCTCCTAATATAACCTCCCCTTGTATTCCTAATGTCCCCTAATAACCCTTATATAAGTGACCCCCCTTATGTTCATAATGCCCCCTCCTTATAATTATAATTTCCCCCTCCAAACAACCCATTGTACTATTAAAATACCCACAACTAAGCTTAAAAAAAGAGTTATACTCACCTACCTGGGATCCTGATGAACGGAGGTGCCCACTTTACATCCAAGCGCAGGACGTCTGTGTATCAGCACAGTCCATCTAGTTAAAAATAAGGTATATTAATGGCGGTGCCTGGGCCCAGAGCATCCGCCATTGGTGTAACTAATGTTTTGTGGGCCTGGGTACAAACTTTTGTCCGTGGTCCCCTATCCCCTTACTAGAGCGAATTCTTGATAGTGGCGGTTATGGGCGCTAAAGCAATATCTCAGATACTTGAAAGACATACAGCTTTAGTACCCACAACTGCAGCTATCAAGAATACGGTGAGAAAGCAGTGCAGCGCCTCACATGTAAGCAATACTGGGACAGTACAACGTGCTCCACAGGGGCCCCCAAACAGTATTACGTGCTCCATAGTGACCCCCATACAGTATTATGTGCACCACAGAGGCCCCCAAACAGAATTAGGTACTCCATAGTGACGCCCAAACATTATTATGTGCACCACGGTGGCCCCCAAACAGTATTATATGCTCATAGTGACCATCCCCCCAGAGCCTGCACCCCTATTCCCCCCTTCTTGCTCACACAGCCTGCCCCCCATGTCTCCCCTCTTGCTCACACAGCCTGCACCTCCATGTCTCCCCTCTTGCTCACACAGCCTGCACCTCCATGTCTCCCCTCTTGCTCACACAGCCTGCACCCCCATTCCCCCCTTCTTGATCACACAGCCTGCACCTCCATGTCTCCCTTCTTCTCACACAGCCTGCCCCCCATGTCTCCCTCTTACTCACCACACATGCTGTCTCTTCTCTCTTCCTTCCATCAGTCTGTTCCCCGCCGATTCATCTTCCTGTGTAACACTGTTCTGTACGATCCATGTAGCTCCGCCCACATATGACATCATCACAGGTCCTTCAGCCCTTCTGCAGCACGGAGTCTGTCTCCCTTCATACCTCACAGTGACTTGCCCGGGTGCTGACAGCAGCCCTGGGCAGACGCCTTACCGAACCTCCACTGTCTATTAAAAAAAAGGCAGTGGAGGTCCGGTAGGGCCCCATAAAGGCCCCATAATGAGGTCTTAATAGTCCAGGCTGGGGCCTACCGGGGGATTCCCCGGTACTCCGACGGGCCAGTCCGACCCTGCTGACCCTGATCCCTGGTAGTGATGTGGCACCGGTTGAGAAATGTATTTCTTCTTGTTAGAGTAGTGTTCCTCCTATTTTGATGAGTTGGATAAAAGCAGCATTGTTTTTAAGCAGAGGAGGAAGACATGACTGTTGATGGTGGAGTCGATAGTGGCAGGGGGTGTGCATGGCTATGATGTGTCAGAAAAAGTGGGAAAGGACTTGGCACCTGGGGTAGGGTGACAAGGTGATCAGACATGTTTCTACTCCTGCTGATGCTGCTGGCAGTAACTACACATGGTTATTTCTCATGTTAAGTTTGCATTTGGGCCCTGGGAGACAAACACCTAAGGGTATGTTCACATGGCGGAAACCTTTTCTGCCGTGTGAACTCTCCGCGTGGATAGCCATGACGGGATGCCGATGCAGTGCCCTGGCATCCTGTTGTGGCATCCCAAATGAATGGGCCTAATCGGGAGGGAGTCTTGCTCTGGGGAGTCCGTGGGTTTTGAGACGGATTCCACGTCAAAATCCGCCCGCAAAAAACTCTGTGTGGACTAGTTCTAAGCCTTTCTGTCCTACAGTAAGTATCAGAGCTAGGCACCATAGTGGAGGGGCCTTGGATCTTTTCTATCGAGCTGTCTCTTTTCTGTATATGCTAATACTTTCATAACAGTTATTCAACCAAAATTTCTAAAAGTAGGGCACAAAGACGTTTCCCAATTCTGCGGATTCTGAAGAGAAGTGATAAGTCTCTAATCAATATCCTTTGAAGTGTGACGTAAGTACTGTCATAAGGAAATTATTACATCTGCTCTTATTCAGGATTGAAAGAAATAACACGCGGCAGAGCGACATAGTTCTGTAAAATAGAAATGACTTGTGTGAAGGAGACAATCTTTGATGATTTAATTTGTAGGAATTACGAAATTTTCCTGTCAAAATGTAAATTACAAATCGTCTATAGAAGTATACCTTCTCTTCTGGGAACACAATGCATTGCTCACATCTTTATTAGTAGTATTGACAATAAAAATATCAGGATTCTTACAGACTGCGATTGTTCCCAAAAACTCCTTTTCCAAGAAGTAAAAATTCAATGAAAAATGTCATCTTTAGAGATGAGCGAACAGTGTTCTATCGAACTCATGTTCGATCGGATATTAGGCTGTTCGGCATGTTCGAATCGAATCGAACACCGCGTGGTAAAGTGCGCCATTACTCGATTCCCCTCCCACCTTCCCTGGCGCCTTTTTTGCTCCAATAACAGCGCAGGGTAGGTGGGACAGGAACTACGACACCGGTGACGTTGAAAAAAGTAGGCAAAACCCATTGGCTGCCGAAAACATGTGACCTCTAATTTAAAAGAACAGCGACGCCCAGCTTCGCGTCATTCTGAGCTTGCAATTCACCGAGGACGGAGGTTTCCGTCCAGCTAGCTAGGGCTTAGATTCTGGGTAGGCAGGGACAGGCTAGGATAGGAAGGAGAAGACAACCAACAGCTCTTATAAGAGCTAAATTCCAGGGAGAAGCTTGTCAGTGTAACGTGGCACTGACGGGCTCAATCGCCGCAACCCAGCTTTCCCAGGATCCTGAATGGAACACACTGTCAGTGTATTCCCGTATACCCGATATATACCCCGATACCCGTTCCAACGGTGTGCCCCCCCACCTTCACCCCAGAAATACCCTGCAAGTCCCCTAGCAATAGAATTGGGGCTATATACACCCACAATTTTTACTACTGGTATACAGTGCCATTGTCTGACTGGGAATTCAAAGAATATATTGGGAATACAAATACCCTCATTTCTTGCTACTGCCATATAGTGCCAGTGTCTGACTGGGAATTCAAAGAATATATTGGGGTTACGTGCACCCACAATTTTTACTACTGGTATACAGTGCCATTGTCTGACTGGGAATTCAAAGAATATATTGGGAATACAAATACCCTCATTTCTTGCTACTGCCATATAGTGCCAGTGTCTGACTGGGAATTCAAAGAATATATTGGGGTTACGTGCACCCACAATTTTTACTACTGGTATACAGTGCCATTGTCTGACTGGGAATTCAAAGAATATATTGGGAATACAAATACCCTCATTTCTTGCTACTGCCATATAGTGCCAGTTTCTGACTGGTAATTCAAAGAATATATTGGGGTTACGTGCACCCACAATTTTTACTACTGGTATACAGTGCCATTGTCTGACTGGGAATTCAAAGAATATATTGGGGTTATAAATACCCTCATTTCTTGCTACTGCCATATAGTGCCATTGTCTGACTGGGAATTCAAAGAATATATTGGGGTTACGTGCACCCACAATTTTTACTACTGGTATACAGTGCCATTGTCTGACTGGGAATTCAAAGAGTATATTGGGAATACAAATACCCTCATTTCTTGCTACTGCCATATAGTGCCAGTGTCTGACTGGTAATTCAAAGAATATATTGGGGTTACGTGCACCCACAATTTTTACTACTGGTATACAGTGCCATTGTCTGACTGGGAATTCAAAGAGTATATTGGGAATACAAATACCCTCATTTCTTGCTACTGCCATATAGTGCCAGTTTCTGACTGGGAATTCAAAGAATATATTGGGGTTACGTGCACCCACAATTTTTACTACTAGTATACAGTGCCATTGTCTGACTGGGAATTCAAAGAGTATATTGGGAATACAAATACCCTCATTTCTTGCTACTGCCATATAGTGCCAGTTTCTGACTGGGAATTCAAAGAATATATTGGGGTTACGTGCACCCACAATTTTTACTACTGGTATACAGTGCCATTGTCTGACTGGGAATTCAAAGAATATATTGGGGTTACGTGCACCCACAATTTTTACTACTGGTATACAGTGCCAATTTCTAACTAGGAATTCAAAATGCGCAAGGCTCCCGGAAAGGGACGTGGACGAGGCCGTGGGCGAGGTCGGGGGAATGGTTCTGGGGAGCAAGGTAGCAGTGAAGCCACAGGGCGTCCCGTGCCTACTCCTGTGGGGCAGCAAGCATTGCGCCACTCCACAGTGCCAGGGTTGCTTGCCACATTAACTAAACTGCAGGGTACAAACCTTAGTAGGCCCGAGAACCAGGAACAGGTCTTGCAATGGCTGTCAGAGAACGCTTACAGCACATTGTCCAGCAGCCAGTCAGACTCTGCCTCCTCTCCTCCTATTACCCAACAGTCTTGTCTTCCTTCCTCCCAAAATTCCGAAGCTTTACAGAACAATAACCCAAACTGTCCCTGCTCCCCAGAGCTGTTCTCCGCTCCTTTCATTGTCCCTCAACCTGCCTCTCCACGTCACGATTCCACGAACCTAACAGAGGAGCATCTGTGTCCAGATGCTCAAACACTAGAGTCTCCTCCATCTCCGTTCGATTTGGTGGTGGATGACCAGCAACCCACCCTCATCGACGATGATGTGACGCAGTTGCCGTCAGGGCATCCAGTTGACCGGCGCATTGTGCGGGAGGAGGAGATGAGACAGGAGTTGGAAGAGGAAGTGGTGGATGATGAGGACACTGACCCGACCTGGACAGGGGGGATGTCAAGCGGGGAAAGTAGTGTGGATGTTGAGGCAGGTGCAGCACCAAAAAGGGTAGCTAGAGGCAGAGGCAGAGGTCAGCAGCTTAGGCGAAGCCAGGCCACACCCGGAATCTCCCAAGATGTTCCAGTTCGTACCCAGCCACGAAAAACTCCCACCTCGAGGGCACGTTTCTCGAAGGTGTGGAGTTTTTTCAAGGAATGCGCCGAGGACAGATATAGTGTTGTCTGCACAATTTGCCTCTCGAAATTGATTAGGGGCTCTGAGAAGAGCAACCTGTCCACCACTTCAATGCGCCGTCATTTGGAATCCAAGCACTGGAATCAGTGGCAGGCAGCAACGGCAGGACAAAGGCCGCCTGCCGTTCACGCCACTGCCTCTGCCACTGCCTCTGCCACTGCCACTGCTGACTGTGCTGGCGATGCACTCCAGAGGACGAGCCAGGACACCACTTCATCTGCCTCCGCCACTTTGTTGACTTCTACCTCATCCTCCCCTGGTCCTGTCTTATCTCCTTCTCCTGCACCATCAAAGGCACCATCAGGCGTTTCTTTACAACAACCCACCATCTCTCAGACATTGGAGCGGCGGCAGAAATACACTGCTAACCACCCACACGCGCAAGCCTTGAACGCCAACATCGCTAAACTGCTGGCCCAGGAGATGTTGGCGTTCCGGCTTGTTGAAACTCCCGCCTTCCTGGACCTGATGAGCCGTCACTACTTCTCCCGGTGTGCCGTCCCCGCCTTGCACCAGCACGTGTCACTCAACATCAGGCGGGCCCTTAGTTCCGCGCTTTGCACAAAGGTCCACTTGACCACCGACGCGTGGACAAGTGCATGCGGACAGGGACGCTACATTTCACTGACGGCACACTGGGTGAATGTAGTTGAGGCTGGGACTGCTTCCCAAACTGGCCCGGTGTACCTCGTCTCCCCGCCTAACATTCCTGGCAGGGACACGAGAAGAACACCCCCCTCCTCCTCCTCCTCTACCGCCTCCTCCTCCGCCACCGCCTCCTCCTCCGCCACCGCCTCCTCCTCCGCTGTTAGATTGACCCCAGCTACGAGTTGGAAACGTTGCAGCACTGGCGTTGGTAGACGTCAGCAGGCTGTGCTGAAGCTGATCAGCTTGGGGGACAGACAGCACACTGCCTCCGAGGTGAGGGATGCCCTCCTCGATGAGACGGCAATATGGTTTGAGCCGCTGCACCTGGGCCCAGGCATGGTCGTTTGTGATAACGGCCGGAACCTGGTAGCAGCTCTGGAGCTTGCCGGACTCCAACATGTTCCATGCCTGGCCCACGTCTTCAACCTAGTGGTGCAACGTTTCCTAAAGAGCTACCCCAATGTTCCAGAGCTACTGGTGAAAGTGCGGCGCATGTGCGCCCACTTTCGCAAGTCGACAGTAGCCGCTGCTAGCTTAAAATCTCTCCAGCAACGCCTGCATGTGCCACAACACCGGCTTTTGTGCGACGTCCCCACACGCTGGAACTCAACGTTTCAGATGTTGAATAGAGTGGTTGAGCAGCAGAGACCTTTGATGGAATACCAGCTACAAAACCCTAGGGTGCCACAAAGTCAGCTGCCTCAGTTTCACATCCATGAGTGGCCATGGATGAGAGACCTTTGTGACATCCTACGGGTCTTTGAGGAGTCCACAAGGAGGGTGAGCTCTGAGGATGCGATGGTGAGCCTTACAATCCCGCTCTTGTGTGTTCTGAGAGAATCCCTGATTGACATCAGGGATAACTCAGATCACACAGAGGAGTTAGGGATAGCATCCGATCCGTCACAGCTGGAGAGTAGGTCCACACATCTGTCCGCTTCACTGCGTTTAATGGAGGAGGAGGAGGAGGAGGAGGAGGAAGAAGAGTTGTCCGATGATGTGATGGTGATACAGGAGGCTTCCGGGCAACTTCGAATCGTCCCATTGTTGCAGCGCGGATGGGTAGACATGGAGGATGAGGAGGAAATGGAGATTGAACTTTCCGGTGGGGCCAGAGGAGTCATGCCAACTAACACTGTGGCAGACATGGCTGAGTTCATGTTGGGGTGCTTTACAACCGACAAGCGTATTGTCAAAATCATGGAGGACAACCAGTACTGGATCTTTGCTATCCTTGACCCCCGGTATAAAAACATCATCTCGTCTTTTATTCCGGTAGAGGGGAGGGCCAATCGCATCAATGCTTGCCACAGGCAATTGGTGCAGAATATGATGGAGATGTTTCCAGCATGTGACGTTGGCGGCAGGGAGGGCAGTTCCTCCAGTAGGCAACCAAGTTCTCACCGGTCCACACAAACGAGGGGCACACTGTCTAAGGTCTGGGACACCTTGATGGCACCCCCTCGCCAAAGTGCCGCCACGGAGGGTCCTAGTGTCACCAGGCGTGAGAAGTATAGGCGCATGTTGCGGGAATACCTTTCCGACCACAGCCCTGTCCTCTCCGACCCCTCTGCGCCCTACACGTATTGGGTGTCGAAGTTGGACCTGTGGCTTGAACTTGCCCTATATGCCTTGGAGGTGCTGTCCTGTCCTGCCGCCAGCGTCCTATCTGAGAGGGTGTTCAGTGCAGCCGGTGGCATCATCACTGACAAGCGCACCCGTCTGTCAGCTGAGAGTGCCGACCGGCTCACTTTGATAAAAATGAACCACCACTGGGTAGAGCCGTCATTTTTGTGCCCACCTGTGTAAAGCACCCCAACATGAAACTCCATGTCTGTACTCAACCTCTCCAATTCCTCCGCATCCTCATACTCATCCACCATAAGCGTTGCACAATTCTGCTAATACTAGGCTCCCTCCACCCTGATTTCCCCCAACTCTGCTGGTTAGAGGCTCCCTCCACCCTGATTTCCACCAACTCTGCTGGTTAGAGGCTCCCTCCACCATGAATTTGCCCAAACTGGGCTGTTTAGAGGCTCCCTCCACCATGAATTTGCCCAAACTGGGCTGTTTAGAGGCTCCCTCCACCATGAATTGGTCCAAACTGGGTTTTTTAGAGGCTCCCTCCACCATGAATTGGTCCAAACTGGGCTGGTTAGAGGCTCCCTCCACCATTAATTGGTCCAAACTGGGGTGGTTAGAGGCTCCCTCCACCATTAATTGGTCCAAACTGGGCTGTTTAGAGGCTCCCTCCACCATTAATTGGTCCAAACTGGGCTGGTTAGAGGCTCCCTCCACCATGAATTTGCCCAAACTGGGCTGTTTAGAGGCTCCCTCCACCATGAATTGGTCCAAACTGGGTTTTTTAGAGGCTCCCTCCACCATGAATTTGCCCAAACTGGGCTGTTTAGAGGCTCCCTCCACCATTAATTGGTCCAAACTGGGCTGGTTAGAGGCTTCCTCCACCATGAATTTGCCCAAACTGGGCTGTTTAGAGGCTCCCTCCACCATGAATTGGTCCAAACTGGGTTTTTTAGAGGCTCCCTCCACCATGAATTTGCCCAAACTGGGCTGTTTAGAGGCTCCCTCCACCATGAATTGGTCCAAACTGGGCTGGTTAGAGGCTCCCTCCACCATGAATTGGTCCAAACTGGGCTGGTTAGAGGCTCCCTCCACCATTAATTGGTCCAAACTGGGCTGGTTAGAGGCTCCCTCCACCATGAATTGGTCCAAACTGGGTTTTTTAGAGGCTCCCTCCACCATGAATTTGCCCAAACTGGGCTGTTTAGAGGCTCCCTCCACCATGAATTGGTCCAAACTGGGCTGGTTAGAGGCTCCCTCCACCATTAATTGGTCCAAACTGGGCTGGTTAGAGGCTCCCTCCACCATGAATTGGTCCAAACTGGGCTGGTTAGAGGCTCCCTCCACCATGAATTTGCCCAAACTGGGCTGTTTAGAGGCTCCCTCCACCATTAATTGGTCCAAACTGGGCTGGTTAGAGGCTCCCTCCACCATGAATTTGCCCAAACTGGGCTGTTTAGAGGCTCCCTCCACCATGAATTGGTCCAAACTGGGTTTTTTAGAGGCTCCCTCCACCATTAATTGGTCCAAACTGGGCTGGTTAGAGGCTCCCTCCACCATGAATTGGTCCAAACTGGGCTGGTTAGAGGCTCCCTCCACCATGAATTTGCCCAAACTGGGCTGTTTAGAGGCTCCCTCCACCATTAATTGGTCCAAACTGGGCTGGTTAGAGGCTCCCTCCTCCATGAATTTGCCCAAACTGGGCTGTTTAGAGGCTCCCTCCACCATGAATTGGTCCAAACTGGGTTTTTTAGAGGCTCCCTCCACCATGAATTGGTCCAAACTGGGCTGGTTAGAGGCTCCCTCCACCATGAATTTCCCAAAACTTGGCTGTTTAGAGGCTCCCTCCACCATGAATTGGTCCAAACTGGGCTGGTTAGAGGCTCCCTCCACCATGAATTTCCCAAAACTTGGCTGTTTAGAGGCTCCCTCCACCATGAATTGGTCCAAACTGGGCTGGTTAGAGGCTCCCTCCACCATTAATTGGTCCAAACTGGGCTGGTTAGAGGCTCCCTCCACCATGAATTGGTCCAAACTGGGTTTTTTAGAGGCTCCCTCCACCATGAATTTGCCCAAACTGGGCTGTTTAGAGGCTCCCTCCACCATGAATTGGTCCAAACTGGGCTGGTTAGAGGCTCCCTCCACCATTAATTGGTCCAAACTGGGCTGGTTAGAGGCTCCCTCCACCATTAATTGGTCCAAACTGGGCTGGTTAGAGGCTCCCTCCACCATGAATTTGCCCAAACTGGGCTGGTTAGAGGCTCCCTCCACCATGAATTGGTCCAAACTGGGGTTTTTAGAGGCTCCCTCCACCATGAATTTGCCCAAACTGGGGTGTTTAGAGGCTCCCTCCACCATGAATTTGCCCAAACTCTGCTGGTTAGAGGCTCAATCCACCCTGATTTTCAAAACAAATGTTGGTGCCAACCTCAACTTACTACAAGGGCCAAATTCACTGCTGGTGACAAGCTCTCCTCACTGCAAGTGCCAAATACACATGTTTCAAGGTGTTTTCCTACTGTCAGAGAGGTGGTATTGAGTGTGTAAAGTGTGTAGTTGTTAGGCTGTGATGTTGGGGTAATAGAGGGTCTTTGGTGTGTTAGATGCCCCCAGACATGCTTCCCCTGCTGTCCCAGTGTCATTCCAGAGGTGTTGGCATCATTTCCTGGGGTGTCATAGTGGACTTGGTGACCCTCCAGACACGGATTTGGGTTTCCCCCTTAACGAGTATCTGTTCCCCATAGACTATAATGGGGTTCGAAACCCGTTCGAACACACGAACATTGAGCGGCTGTTCGAATCGAATTTCGAACCTCGAACATTTTAGTGTTCGCTCATCTCTAGTCATCTTATGTCCTTACATTACAAGAAAAGTCACTTCTGTCTTCTTATTCATACAGTAGACTTGTAAGAGCTAATAATATACTGCACACACAAACACATACACACATATATAGTCATATAGACTCATATATATATATATATATATATATATATATATATATATATATATATTCTGTATAGCAATATCTATTAACAGAAATATATAGAATTTGTGAATTAATTGTTTTGTACAACTATATCTGTATGAATGGGTGCATGTGATGTATGTAAGACTAGTCACAAATACATTAAATGCAGGAGTGTGTGTACAAATATTTGTATATGCAAGTATATATGTGTGCATGCATTTCTGATTGTATGCACAAGTAAGTATGATTGTGTGTGAATGTATGTCTGTACATGTGCATGTATGCCTGTAGGTGTCTATATGATTGATCATGTATGTATGTACACAGTGTGTAGTTGCTTATATTTATGTCTCTACATGTGTGTGTATGCAGAGGTTTTACTAACGTCTTGTCGGCCCGGTTGCAAACTTTTGTCCAGGGCCCCCTATCCCCTTTCTAGAATTCTGGATAGTGGCAGTTACAGGCCTTGTAGCAAAATCTCAGATACTTGAAAGGGGTACAGCTTTAGTACCCACAACTGCATACCTCCCAACTTTTGAAGAACCGAAAGAGGGACAAAAGCGCGCCGCGGCAAATTTAGCTCTGCCCACTTTTGTGTTGACCCCGCCCATTCTCATTAATTTTTCATGTGCCCGCACACAGTATAATCCTCCTACAGTCACCCGTAAATTATATGTCCCCCCTCTATCTCTCCACCAGTTTCATATACACCCTTCATCTGCCCCCAGTTTCATGCCCCCCCTCCATCTCTGCCCCCAGTTTCATGTTCCCCATCTCTGCCCCCAGATTCATGTCCCCCCATCTCTGCCCCCAGATTCATATCCCCCCATCTCTGCCCCCAGATTCATGCCCCCCATCTCTGCCCCAGATTCATGTCCCCCATCTCTGCCCCCAGATTCATGTCCCTCCATCTCTGCCCCAGATTCATGTCCCCCATCTCAGCCCCCAAATTCATGTCCCCATCTCTGCCCCCAGATTCATGTCCCCTCCATCTCTACCCCCAGATTCATGTCCCTCCATCTCTGCCCCCAGATTCATGTCCCCCATCTCTGTCCCCAGATTCATGTCCCCCCATCTCTGCCCCCAGATTCATGTCCCACATCACTGCCCCCAGATTCATGTCTCCACATCTCTGCCCCCAGATTCATGTCCTCTCCATCTCTGCTCCCAGATTCATGTCTCCACATCTCTGCCCCCAGATTCATGTCCTCTCCATCTCTGCCTCCAGTTTCATGTCCCTCCATCTCTGCCCCCAGATTCATGTCCCCACATCTCTGCCCCCAGATTCATGTCTCCACATCTCTGCCCCCAGATTCATGTCCTCTCCATCTCTGCCCCCAGATTCATGTCTCCACATCTCTGCCCCCAGATTCATGTCCTCTCCATCTCTGCCTCCAGATTCATGTCCCCCATCTCTCCCTTCAGATTCATGTCCCCCCATCTCTTCCCCCAGATTCATGTCCTCTCCATCTCTGCCCCCAGATTCATGTCCCCCCATCTCTGCCCCCAGATTCATGTCCTCTCCATCTCTGCCCCCAGATTCATGTCCCCACATCTCTGCCCCCAGTTTCATGCCATCCTCTCCTTCATCTGCCCCCAGTTTCACGTTCCACCTCCACATTACACTTACCTTCTCCTCGTTCCCCCGATGCACTCTGCGCGCCTCTCTCTCTCACTGGCGCACAGTTGTAGACGCGATGTGACGCCATCACATCGCTTCCACACAGCCAGTAGCTGGCGGCAGTGGCGAAGCAAGGAGCTGACCTGTGACAGCTCTTTGCTTCAGCCGCGTATGTGTTCAACTCAGATCTGCGTCCTCTGGATGCAGATCTGAGTTGAAATTGGGACATACCTCCCTCCAACCGGGACCGCGGGACACGTCACCGGAATCGTGAATGTCCCACGGAAATCAGGACGGTTGGGAGGTATGCAACTGCAGTTATCAAAAATACAGTGAGTGAGCAGAGCCTTGTATGTAAGCAATACTAGGACAGATTACATGCTCCACAGTTTACCCCACACAATATTACATGCTAACAATTCCCACCCCCTACCACAGCCTGAACCCCTCATTCACCCCTCTTTCTCACACACAACCTACACTCCCATATCTCCTCTTGCCCACACACTTCCTGCACTCTCACCCCTTCATCTTGCTCACAAACAGCCTGCACCCCCATTCCCTCCTCTTGCTCACACACAGCATGCACCCTGATGTCCCCCTTTTGGGCACACACAGCCTGCACCCCCATTCCCTCCTCTTGCTCACACACAGCATGCACCCTGATGTCCCCCTTTTACTCACACTCAGCCTGCACCCCCACACATGTTCTCTTCTCTCCTCCTTACCTTCCATCAGTCTCGTTCTAAGCAGCATCCAAAATGTTCTGTACAAGAACAGTGTGGATGCCCACACAAGAGTCTTATCACATGGTCATGATGTCATCAAAGGTCCTTTACCCCACTAGGATTTATCATCTACCGCAGGAAGAGCCCTGAAGTGGATACTCAGCCCAGGACAGGTGAGTATAAGTATTTTTTGTATGCTTATACACCTCCCTTGTGCTGGCATTTAATGGAAAGGAGCCCAGTCAGGCCCCTTTCCATTAACATTATTTATAAACATCAGGGAACAAGGCTTTCCCTGAACACTATGCTCCGGGGATCCCGCCATTTGCAGTTGGCTGCGGGCCCCGTACCACTCCGGGCTCTGTCGCGCTTGCATTCCCTGTGATCACAATTGTTACACCCCTGTGTGTATGTGTGGAGTTGTGTATATGATTGCACATGTACAGTATGTACAGTGTGGTTGCATATATTTCTGTATGTTGTGTGGATACATGTGCATGTATGTGTTTAGGTGTCTGTGCGATTGCACATATACAGTATGTATAGTGTGTGCTTGCTTCTTATATTTATGCCAGTATATGTGTGTATTATTAGCATTGCTATGTTTGCATATTTGTATTTATGTTTTTGTTTTTTTTTGTCTAACTTGTTATGTCTGGGTCTGGTTGTATCTTTGGATGTAGTCGCTCATCATGTACTATATATCATACTGGTGTCCTGGTGTCTTATGTGGCAGATCAGATCTTTCTGACTTTAGAGCCCGGGGGTGACTGCTGCCTTTACATTTCCTAGATCCATACCGCCAATTATCCCATCACATAAACTTTCCATTGTCGTGACTTTTGTTCCAGTGTCGCGGTCATATTAATGTTTGATACCAGTGTTTGATGGTACAGAACCATTAGGTGGCAGGATTGTATAAAGTTCATCTGGACAACCTGACCTGAAATATACGCGATTATACAGACTCTATATACCCAGCTCTTGTCTGCTACTTATTCCCCAACACTGTTTCTAAATGAGGCTATTAATAAGGATTTACCTATTAATAGCATTAATGAGATCTTGTGATAATTGGTCACTTTATCGACTTACTTAGCAAACTCAAGTCAGCATTCAGAATGAACAAAGTATGTACACGATGAATAGGATGATTGGATATTTTATTAGAGACACCCCCGTAGTAAAGAGTTGGACCCACTGTGATCTTCGGAATGGCAGCAATTCATTGGGCCATATCCAGGTATCATCCACAGGTATCAAAAGACCCAGGATGTGTCGGGACATTCCAGCTGGATACGTTTCCTTTGTCTGCGCTCATGATGTACGAAACAGCATTGGCATTAGTGCATTGGCATTAGTCGCATGCAAGATGCCACAAAGTGCTGAGTTGTCTGATTTCGAGAAAGGGGTAATTGTGGGGTAACACAGAAATGGTTGATCCTTAAGGGACATAGCAAGTGAACTGAATTACCCAAAATCAACAGACGCCTACGTGATTACGAAGTGGAAGGTGAATGATAATTGTCGGAAAGTGCTCCGAGTCGGCAGACCCCCGAAACTGGGAGAGAGAGACCGACGAGTGCTGGCCAGAGAAACCGCACCCAACCGATGGCTCACATACACCAGGAGTGTCACCAGGCATCCAGGAGTATTGAGTCGCTCAATACCATCCGTAAGGAGCATCTGCTGGGTTCTACCAACTATTGGATAGGAATAAATGTGGTTTTTCTATTCTACATACTTATTGGTAGACAGTGTATAAAGTCACTCTGATTTCCTATGAACTTCGCACTTAACATAAGTAAAATCAAATTATTTAGAATTATTTTTCATTGTAAAAAATTCAGAACCACAGTACGACCGTATAGGCTTTGTTATGATATATATACGGTATATGATTTACTCCATTGGGCCGATTACCTTGGCTTCATAATGCATCAGCAAGTTCAGCAAATCTTTTTCTGATCTGCTGACCATACAGGTAATTTAAAGGCTGTAAACTCTATATACGCACACCCTGAGGCAAGAGGGACTATGTGATATGATCTCCCTCTTGTATGGAAGGATTGTTACTTACCATGTCAACATTGTCATGATGACTGCACAAAAATGTTGCTTCCTCTGGTGCAGAGAGCTGTGTGGTTTGGGATATTGCTCCCATACGTAGTCTTAGTCATGCTTGGAAATGCATTAAATAGTGCAAAAGAGTGAAAAGAAGGAGTTATTATGGTGCTAGGTAAAATGTATGCGCTAATATCTAGAGGAAAATAGAACATTTTTTGGTGAGAATTTTTTTCATTATGTTTTTTTACCTTCATAGGTTTCCTTTACAACTAGTGGAGAATTACTAATAATGTGGTAGATTTATCATGGGGCACTTTGTAAAATTTTATTTTATTTTGTTCTGACTTGACTTATTTTTTGTGATACATTTATCAAAATATCTAGGGGGCGTCGGTGTCCGACAGCTAGTGTCCGATGCTAATGTCCGCCCAAAATCTTGCGCGGACATTAGCATCGGACACTAGCTGTGTCTGTTACATTTTGCATTGATTTAATGGGACATCGGGTGCGTTCTTTTACAGTCCGTGTCTGTCCTTAAGTGTCCGTTCACAAAGATGTCCAATTTTTCAAGTGGACAGCAAAAACCTACATGTAGGGATTTGCTGTCCGCTTGAAAAATCGGACATCTTTGGGAATGGACACTTAAGAACTAGAGATGAACGAACAGTAAAATGTTCGGTATTCGATATTCGTTTCAAGTAGCCGCTCAATATTGGACTACTCGAATCGAATTTCGAATCCTATTATAGTCTATGGGGGGAAAATGCTCATTTCAAGCATTCGGCCAATCAATGCTGGTTCTGCATCGAACTTTTCCATTCCAATAGCGAGTGGTACTCGATCGAGTATGAGTATTTCGAATACCGTAGTATTCGATCGAATACCTACTCGATCGAATACTACTCGCTCATCTCTTTTAAGGGCAGACACGGACTGTAAAAGAACACACACATGATGTCCTATTAAATCAATGCAAAATGTAACAGACACAGCCAGTGTCTGATGCTAATGTACGTGCAAGATTTTGCGCGGACATTAGCATCGGACACTAGCTGACTGACACCGACGCTAGTGTGAACGCCCCCAATCTTTGCTTTCTATATGTGTTACAGTTCTCTCGGTAGAGGGCACAAGAGTTCACTAACAATTTTTGGTGTATTTTTTTAAGCCAAGTGTTAGAAGAACTTCAGTGAGTTTTCTCAGAAATTCTGCAACTTTTTAAGAAGTTCCATGTTCCTTGCGGAATCAAAAATTATCCACAGTCTAATAATATAAAAACTTATGCTGTTTGCACTTACGCTGGTGTTATCAGTGGTTTCCTAAGTGTATGTTCATACTGAGTTTTTTGCAGGAGAATTTTGAGGCATGTATTCTTAGGATGGATTCACACTACCCTTGGATATCCGTTCTGATAGTGTTCATTAAAAACAAACCCAAAAAACGGACACCTATCATAATAGACATTAAGTCCCGGTTCACATCTGCAAATGCAAAACGTAAACCTAATCCACATAAAAAAAGTGGTTACCTAAGGAAACCTGCGGACCCCATAGACTAAAATGAGGTCCATGTGATTTCCGAATGAAAAATACGGAGAGAAAAGTGCAGCTTGCTGGTCTTTTCTCTCCGCATTTTTCATGCGGAGAGAGAACAGAATGGTCCGAACGTAGATGTGAACTGGGCCTTATGGACACTAGCTGATGTTAATGTGTCAGGTTTTTTTTTACCATCAGTTAGGGTGGGTTCACACCTGCACCCAGTCTCCGCTTCAGCCAATCCGGTGTGTTTCCGTATTCTTCCCCGAGAAACTGGACAGGGGACGGAAACCCAGCGATCAGTTTTCCAACCAATTCACTTGAATGGGTTTGCAAAGTGACCGCCCGTGTGGCTCTACTGTCTGTCCGCGGCTAAACCATTTTTTTAGCCGGACACAAAGTCAGACATGCAGGACACTAATGGACAACAGAAAAAATCTCATTGAAATCAATAGAATTTTTAATGGATTGATGACAGTTCTGCTAGTGACCGTTCTTGTAACGGATGATAGCAACGGACACTATTGACAGTCACCATCGCTAGTGTGAACGACCCCTTAAGAAACCGTAAAGGGAGCGGAGAGTAAGCCACTACTAGACACCGCTGGTGGTGGCTTGTCACCCATTAGCACAAGTATCGGACCTGTAGAATTTCCTTGTCGGGGGAGAGATGACACAACCCTATACGCAAAAGATAGTTGTTAGTCTTCTCGAAATGGGTGGGTTAGGCCGACTTTGCTTGTGTAAGGGGCCCTTAGATTTTAATTCATCATGGTTAGAGTGTCTCTAATCCTTATTGTAATGTGAGACAAACAAGAAAAAATTCCCTTTCTTAGTGGGTTGGCGGCCATGGAAAATGTAATGACTTTACATACACGATTGATTTCTCTGGATGAAACACTTTCGCTCCATTTGTTTTGAATAGTGACTAAAGAGGGAAATCTTTTCTGAGGATAAATAGCCGTCTATACGCGGCCAATAGCTTTGTTGGCCAAGAAGCTAAATCAATGTAAAGCAATAATGAATTGTAATCCAAGCAGATAATTATACCTGGATCATTCACTATATCCATGGCTTCTAAGAACATTCACTCCTCTCCGAAGCACTCAAAGCCTGATTTATACATGAAAGTCACTTTTATCTTCTCAACTTACCGAACTCGAAATTTAATAATTTGCAAAAAAATTGAAATAGAGATAATACAATGGATTATTAGGGAAACTATAGGGAAGTTCTGAAATCCCTTTATATCTATACTTTGAAGATAGAGGAGGCCTAGATAGTTAGCCATCATTATGCCTTATCTTGACTTTAATATCATTCTCTCAGAGGTAAACTGGGTCACTTCTTTCCCACTCATGTTGCTGCATTTATTGATTTCTACCACATCGTAGCTATCTCAGCAACACCTAGCCCTTGAGACTGAACGCTGAGTAGATGACCTTTATTGATTGTAAGGTTTTGGACCTTATTTTGGTCCTAGGATGGGTTCACACTACCGTTATTTAATGTTCGCTGCTGTCATCTGCTATGAGATGAGTGCAACGGACATTAAATTGAAAATTCGGATGAAACGTCCTCCATCCGGTGTCCGTCTGCATGTGTAATGTAAAACACAGAAGAACAACAGAAGAAAAAGATGTGCGTACAGGACTTTTTATTCCTATATAAAGTTATACAAGCCCAACAGAAATAAGAGTCCATCATGTGTTTTACATTGTAGTCAACAGGAACGGATGGGGGCTCTTTCTGCATCCATCACCCTACTACCATTAATGTCCATTGCTCTCATCCTATGACTGTGATAACGGTAGTGTGGACTTAGAGATGAGCAAGTACTATTCCTATGGGAGCGTAACAGTGTTTTTTATGTTTCTTACCTCTCCCGGGCCTCCAATCATTATACTTGGGGGTTTGAAAAGACCCCCAAGTATAATGATAGTGTTTGTGGGGCCTGCCGTGTCACTTACCGATCCCAGCCTTGCTCTGGAGTAACTCCAGCCGGTAATAGCCTATTAAGAAAAAATAAAAAAACGCAGCGGTAGCGGCTGTCACCGAGCCCCTAATGTCCTGGGCCCTGTGGCAGCTGCCTTGGCTGCTATGGCGGTAGTTACGCCACTGGGAATGTCCCTTCTGCTTGATACAATAGAGAGGCCATTTTAATCTTTGCTAACTTTTTTTATTACGATCCATCCCCAGGTCCTCTGAACGCACTGTATTCAGCAAATGGCCACTATATCAGCCATGAGATCTACACACTTCAGGACGCTGTGTACAGTATCTTCACTAGTCCGTATAAACTTTAAGAGCTTCCGGAATTTTAATACCCGGTAAGGATTTGACGATACTTTTCAAAGACTATGAACCAGAATCCATGATATGTAGGACTATTAGAGATGTAGTATCACAGCGAGGTCATTCTGCTGTTTTATGAGGAACAACTATAAAGATGAGAGGAACGTTTTACAGTCAGTTAAAGAAAAAGATCTCAATCCCCAGCAGGAAACAAGACTTGTAATATTTTGATGGTTCTCACACCAACATAACAGACCGATCCAAATCACCACTCGTCTTTCTGATGTATGGCAGCATTATCACAGAGACGGATCCAAACAGACTGCGGAGACATGGCTCCAATGTTCCTGACTAGTAGGTTTGTTGACAATAATTGGACATTACCTACTATAAAACCATTTATAAGACTGAGAAAGTTTTTCACTGCACTTTACTTTAGACTCTCACAAGCCTAATGGGCATAGAAGTCTGTTCTTGACAGTCTTAGTTTTGCTCACAGTAACAAAATACAGTGGGGGAGTTTATTAAAGAGGACCATTCACCACCTCCGTCAATTCAAGATCATGTCTTCCATTTTTCTGGTGCAGTTGGAACTTTTTTTTTCTAGACCCACCCTTCCTAAGCAATCAGTGCAGGTAGTTTTGGCGTCTGATATGCTAACTGTAAAGTCTCTGCCTGTTTGGATCTCTGTGCTACCCTCTGCTTGCACGCTGTGTCACAGGTGGTGTGTTCAGTTTTGATTCTTTGCTTTTGGTTCTTGTTGTTCTGTCTGAACACTGCTCACACATGTTTGTTGGCTATTGTGACTCTGTCTTTGCTAAGCCTTTCCCTTGCTATTGTATTGTATTACTGTCTTCTGACCTTTGGCTTCTCTTGTTACTACTCTTTTGGATTTCGATTTGGTACTGTTTCTCTCTGGTTTGACCTCAGCTGGCTGACTCTGTGTTGTTTTGTTATGTCCTGTTCTGTGTACACTTATTCAGAGAAGGGACTGTCGCCAAGTTGTCGTCATTAGGACAGTTGTGGCAAGTAGGTAGGGACAGGGGCTGGGTCAAGTTTAGGACTTATTGTGTCTGTCTTTCCCTTCCTCGCTGAGCTTCCAGCCAGCACAGGAAGTTCCTAGCAGCACTCGTCGCTGCTATTATCTCCTATGTGTGTGTGTAAACAGGAAGCTGAGTCATCATCATTATCAGAAGCAGCCTTTGCTGTATACACTCATAGGAAACAATAGCAAAGAGGGTGCACAATGCAGTCTAATTAGCATATGAATAAAAACGGACTTATTCAAAAACCTTCTTATGTACAGTTTTTTTTTAACGTTTTTGCAATTTCTTTTGATTTCTTAAGGCTTCATGTACATAAATGTGCTGAGTCTAAACCGACTGAGTGTTCTGAGTCTTCCAGGTCCAAGTGTTGATTCCCATGAATCCGAAAAGTTCCTGCTCTAAAAAATATTGGAACACTTGGAACAGAAGACTTTATTGTGTGCATGAAGCCTAAATGTCAACCATCAAAGCTGCAAGTCTGAAGCTCACAGTAAATAAATACATATTAGGATGCTTTCACCTACATTGTCATTTCTGTTCATAGGAAAAGAACTATGAAAATAAAGGCACCTGACAAACAAATAAAAGTGACTGACAGATCTTATTCACAATTATGGAGTCTTTTGGTTTTTGTCATATTGTCTATAATCTCTGTCATGTTATGCAACTGTTGGTTAACTCAGTTTCTTGCAATGCAGCCCGTGCTTCTGCATGTAGCCATCCTCCTGCTGCTAAAGCACCTTGTCCTGCCCATAGAGCCGGCGTGGCCTACACCTGTGAGGCCTGGTCAGCCAATCTCTAGCAGCTCATGCGTATTTACACCGACTCAGCTCTCTGAACTGTACCTGAGCAACTACATCCCTTGATTCCAGTTCCTGTGAGCTTTTCATCTTTATTCCTGCTTGATCTTCGGTGTTGATCTTCGGCCCTGACTCTGCTTTGTGCATGACTTTTGGCTTCGCATGACTCTTGCTTCTTCACTGCCTGCCCCTGACCTTCAGAGCAGGCTTGACTACTCATTTGCCGGACCCTCTGGTGCTTCTGACCCTTTGGATACTCAAAGAGGTAGCGACCTGGTAGTCCTCTGCAGCAAAGACTGAATCCCTGTATAGGGGTTGAAGGGTGAAAAAGAGAGGACCACTTAGACAGCATTCAATGTCAATCCAGTTAGGTGGCACAGTGGGTCCATGCTATGCTGTTCGATCAGTGGCAAACTTTTGACATGGGCTCCCCGACCGACGCCAAAGACCCCTCCCCCACTCCATTCCTGCCCGCACTATTATGCCCCATAGTGGACTATGAACAAAGTACTATGCCCCATAGTGGCCCCTGCACACAGTATTATGCCTCATAGTGGCCCCTGCACACAGTATTATGCCCCATAGTGGCCCCTGCACACAGTATTATGCCCCATAGTGGTCCCTGCACACAGTATTATGCCCCATAGTGGCCCCTGCACACAGTATTATGCCCCATAGTGGCCCCTGCACACAGTATTATCCCCCATAGTGGCCCCTGCACACAGTATTATGCCTCATAGTGGCCCCTGCACACAGTATTATCCCCCATAGTGGCCCCTGCACACAGTATTATGCCTCATAGTGGCCCCTGCACACAGTATTATGCCCCATAGTGGCCATTACACACAGTATTATGCCCCATAGTGGCATGATTGTTTGGACCTGTAGCTTAAGAAAGATTGTGGAAGACAATATAGGAGAAAGCGAGACAGTTTTTAAGATTAAAAGATCGATAATAGTGTGTGGGATCTAGATATTTGAAATACCGGACCGTATTCAGCAGTATCAATTGAAGTGTGTAGTGGTGTTCGATAATCGAGACAAGAAATTGGCTGATAACTGCGAGCAGGAGAGACAGCTATCTTCAACTAGCACACCTCTGCAAGCCAAGACAAGACCCCAGACACCTTCACCAGAGCTTGCCGCAAGGAGAGATGGATTTTGCTGGATCTGGGGATCTGAATTGTCACCAAACAGATAAATGTACTAATAATAAACACACTGCTGCACAAACCAACATAAAGTCCAGTAAATTAGCAAAGTGGCGTGGATGCAGAAGAGAAGTCATACAGAAGGGTCAAAACCAGGACAGTACGAATAAGCAGAGATGGGAGACAAAAGCAATATCCGAGAAACTAGCCAAGTGTCAAAAATCCAGCCGGGAACATCACAACAGAATCAGAGGCAAAAAGCTAATCCAAGAAGCAAGCCAGAGGTCACAAGTCATATAGGAACACACACAAAATGAAAGCCAAGCTAGCAGTAGCAAACTAATAGTCGGCACATGTGTCAGGAGGGCAGGGTCTTATATAGTCCTCCTCAGCTACTAACTGGACCAAGCCAGGGAGCCTCTTGAAGTGCAAAAGCTTCCCAGTTTGGCCAGCCTTATATATGAAAAAATCTTTATCTTGGACAGCCCCTTTAGGCTAAGACCCAATAGCAAAAAATTTCTGCTGGACTCCCCAAACGTAATACCGAACACAGATGGGAATGGGGCCTTATAGGGGTTTTCATTACAGCTTATGCATGGATCAGCATGACTAGTCAGACCCCCACAGATCAGGAGAATGCTGACTGAAATGGTAGTTGGGCAATGTGCACCCTGCTACATTCATGTCAAAGGAAGTATTGGCAATAATTAATTAAGTACAGTGCATGGCGATGTTTGGCAGACCCATTGAAACAAATGGAGCTGGGTGCAAGTTGTATGACTGCCATGCCATTCCATTCAGAAGAGCCCTTGCACACACTATGATGCCCCATAGTGGCCCCTGCACACAGTATTATGCCCCACTGTGGACACCCATGAACAATTATTATACTCTTGAGTCTTTTTTGAGTCTCATACATCATTGAAGATGGCCCACATCTGCGGGGAGTGCGCCGGAGCTAGGAGCTAGGGAGAGGTAAGTAACAGTATTTTTTAAGTTCTCCCCTGGGTCTCCGATTATTATACTTTGGGGTCCCCAGTGTATAATAATTGTTCAAGGGAGTCCACAATGGAGCATAATACTGTGTTCAGGGGCCACTATGGGGCATAATACTGTGTTCAGGGGCCACTATGGGGCATAATACCTTGTGCAGGGGCCACTATGGGATATAATAGTGTGTGCAGGAATGTGGGGGGGGGGGTTCATTGGTCGGTCGTTCGATCAGGGTCTTTGGAGGGGGTTAATTTTTCCAGAGTTCCCCCTAAATTTCTTTCCAATTTTAAGCACTGTATGTATCTACAAGGGTGTAAGTAACTATATTAGGTGCACCTGGTGTATTGATGTCCGAGGGGACCTAAAGGTCTATCCTTCATAAAACACAAATATAATGGATGACACACAGAACTGTAGTTGCTGTCCCAAATTTTACATAGAGTTTTTAGTTATGACTTTGCTTTTCTCTGAAGCCCGATATGAATGTGCAATTCACACACAGAACTATTGTAGATGTAAACTCAATGTTTCATATTCTAATACCCCGACAATATCCTCATTTTTTTTTAAGTTTACTACGGCTTCATTTTGGAACGACTGCAAATGTTAACAGCATGATCACATATCACCGTATAAAATATTGATACTTTGTACAGCCATAAAACGATGTTATGATAATTATTGCTCCAAAAATATAAATAATATATTAATGATCAATGTTACACCGTGTTCGTTTTACAAGAAGATTATTTCTAACCTACCCTGTAGAAACCATTGGAGATGTGGTCAGGTGAGGATTTGTTTCAAGCTTTGGCTCATATCTAGATTTAGATAGCAGACATTCACCTGAAGTAGAACTTCTCTGTTATACCCTAAGGGAACGTAAGGCAAATCACTGCTTGCAATTTTTCAGAGATCAACTCCCAGAGAGCTCTGAACCAAGATCAAACATAATACTTACAAGCGGGTGCAGGGTACCTGCAGAGACGAGAACGGACTGAAGTGGATGAAGCCATATAGCCATCGATAAATGGATATGATGCATTACATTATTTCATTCATATTAAAAACTAATACCTCAAAATCCAAACCCAAAAGAAGACAATAATAAAACAAGCGGTGTTATGTATGGAGGGACGAGCACCACAAATAACCCTAATGTACATACTTTGAAGCCCTTTCACCACCTTCACCCACTCAGGCTCCTTTCTTCATGTAATAGCTGTCCCTCCACTAATTCTGGTGCATTTGGAGTTTTTTTTGTAGCACCCACCATGCCGTTAACTTTGATACCTGATATGCTAAGCAGACTCTCTAGTCAAGTGGAGGAGGCAGGAGCATGAAAGGGGGCATCACACCCCTTGATGGTCCTACCTGACACCACTGACTTGACATTAGAGAGCCTAGTTAACATATCAGGTAACAAAACTACTTGCACGGATTGCTCAGGAATGGTGGGAATTGCCAAAAAAATTCCACATGCACTGGGGTCTGTAGAGGGGTGCCTACTAATGGATGTGAACAAGTTAAAGAGTGAAGAGCCTGAGAAAAAGCTGAGAATGGAAGAGTTGCTATGGTGAAACCTGGTGTATGTTATTGTTTGGACCTGTAGCTTAAGAAAGACTGTGGAAGACAATATAGGAGAAAGCGAGACAGTTTTTGAGATTAAAAGATCGATAATAGTGTGTGGGACATTGATATTTGAAATACCGGACTGTATTCAGCAGTATCAATTGAAGTGTGTAGTGGTGTTCGATAATCAAGACAAGAAATTGGCTGATAACTGCGAGCAGGAGAGACAGCTATCTTCAACTAGCACACCTCTGCAAGCCAAGACAAGACCCCAGACACCTTCACCAGAGCTTGCCGCAAGGAGAGATGGATTTTGCTGGATCTGGGGATCTGAATTGTCACCAAACAGATAAATGTACTAATAATAAACACACTGCTGCACAAACCAACATAAAGTTCAGAAAATTAGCAAAGTGGCGTGGATGCAGAAGAGAAGTCATACAGAAGGGTCAAAACCAGGATAGTACGAATAAGCAGAGATGGGAGACAAAAGCAATATCCGAGAAACTAGCCAAGTGTCAAAAATCCAGCCGGGAACATCACAACAGAATCAGAGGCAAAAAGCTAATCCAAGAAGCAAGCCAGAGGTCACAAGTCATATAGGAACACACACAAAATGAAAGCCAAGCTAGCAGTAGCAAACTAATAGTCGGCACATGTGTCAGGAGGGCAGGGTCTTATATAGTCCTCTTCAGCTACTAACTGGACCAACCCAGGGAGCCTCTTGAAGTGCAAAAGCTTCCCAGTTTGGCCAGCCTTATATATGAAAAAATCTTTATCTTGGACAGCCCCTTTAGGCTAAGACCCAATAGCAAAGAATTACTGCCGGACTCCCCAAACTTAATACCGAACACAGATGGGAATGGGGCCTTATAGGGGTTTTCATTACACCTTATGCATGGATCAGCATGACTAGTCAGACCCCCACAGATCAGGAGAATGCTGACTGAAATGGTAGTTGGGCAATGTGCACCCTGCTACATTTATGTCAATGGTAGTGCTGGCAATAATTAATTAAGTACAGTGCATGGTGATATTTGGCACACCCATTGAAATAAATGGAGCTGGGTGCAAGTTGCACGACTGCCATTCCATTCAACATTTTTCTCATCAGTGAAGTTCCATGTGGTCATACCCCAACTGATCTGATAAGAACACTTTAAAGGGGTATTCCCACGTTGCATACTCACCACTCTTCGCTGCAGTAAATTCTTCTGTCTTCCGGCTTTGTTGCGTCATTGGTGGGCGGGGTTACATATGCAAAGCCAGCGGCGAGAAGTCGTCGCTTCTATGCCGCTGGCCCTGCGTGTGCGCTGCCGATGCACTAGGCATCGGACGTACAGCCTTCACAATGTAATACAGACCCAGCATCGGCTGTAATAGAGAGGCGGATGCCGGGGAGTGTAGACGCCGGCACAGGTGAAGCCAGCTGCGGCAGGAGCAGGATGCTATTGTGCTCCTCCGCCCCTCCCTCCCCTCCGGAATATCAGCATCACTCCTGCCGCTGCTGGCTTCACCTGTGCCGGCGTCTACACTCCCCGGCATCCGCCTCTCTATTACAGCCGATGCTGGGTCTGTATTGGTGGCCCCTTCACCCCCCCCCCCCCTCCAGGCTGGCTCCCTGCACTTAGCCCCTCCTCCCTCCCCCCTGAGAGCAGCAGATACATCACTTGACTTATGACCAGATAAGTCAAGGGATGTGTCCCAAAAAATTGAATAAAGTAAGATAGTGGACAAACAAAGCAGATTTGCTGAAGCAATGTATTTAGGAAAAGTCTTACATCCACATTAACAAGCAGTATAGATAGGATCCTTGTGATTTTTACTAAAAACACTTGGCTGCAGATTCAGGCTGACTATAATGGCTGGATATACTTTCTAAGGCCTCGTTCACAAGGTGCCGCATGAGGACCCCCCCCCGAATGGAATACCGAATGCAACTGCAAGCGGTGTGCCATAGACTATAATGGGGTCCGTGTGCTTGCCACCAGATCTCCACAGGGATCATGCAGAGAGGAAAGTAATTCACAATCTATAGTCTATGGGGTCTGTGTGCTTTTACTGCACAGTGCTTTCAGTTGCAGTTGGTATTCCGTTCAGTGGGGTCCCATGCGGACTTCCCCGGACGGAATACCAACGCAGATGTGAACCAAGCATTAGGCTAATAGATATCTATCATTTTCTTTTTCACTGATGGTGCTGCAGAACACCTGCTTCTCTCTCAGTCTCAAAAGGCTGAAAAGGCGCAATATGTGCGAATTGATGTGGGCAGGCTCCAGCAGGCGAAATTATATTCTTTTGCCTCTCATAATCTATCTCAAACTGACCTTTAATGTCATGTCTGTAGACCATGCTGATAGCAGAAAATATTGAATACTAAAAAATTAACAAGAATATATAAAATATAATTTCCATATTCAAAATCATGAAAAAAAAATCGAAATAAACAATAAAGAAAGCTATATACAGAATATACCCTATACAGAATAAGATTAAACATTGACTCAATTGGGGAGAGCACCAAGACGATACAGCTCCTCAATATGTAACCATACAGCTTCCATGTGCTGCTACATAACCTCTATGTCTTATCATATAGACATATAGTCAGTGGCGTCACTACCGGGGTAGCAGCAGTAGCTGCTGCCGCAGGGCCCGGGAGATGTTTTTTTTTGTTTTTATATATGCCGTTAACGGTAACAAGCCCTTTTTACTTACCAATCCCAGATTCTGCTCATGGCTGCTTGTGCTTCCCCTTCTGCAGATGCGGTGGTGGCAGTGAGCAGGAATGGGGATTGGTAAGAGAGCCATGGGACTGCGAACCCCACAGCCACTGCTATCATTATACTCCGGGGTCTTTTCAGACCTTGGAGTATAATGATCAGAGGGCCCAGAGAGGTGAGGGAACATAAAAAATACTGTTACTTACCTCTCCTGTGCTACGTCAGGCTTCCGGATGTCATGATGGAGGCCTGGCTCATGTCACATCTATACCAACATTAAAGATGGCCAAAATCAGCGAGGAGTGCACTGAAGCCAGGGAGAGGTAAGTAACAGTGTTTTTTATGTCTGTATCCTCCGCTGGGTCTCAATCATTATACTCTGGGGTCTGAAAAGACCCCAGAATATTCATGGGTGTCATGGGTGGTCCACGATGGGACATAATACTGTGTGAAGGGGTCACTATGGGACATAATAGTGTGTGCAGGGGCTACTATGGGGTATAATAATGTGTGTAGGGGCCACTATGGGGCATAATAGTGTGTGCAGGGGTACGGTTTGTGCGGGAGGGGGATGTCGGTCGGGGTCAGGGGGGCCCATGTCAAATGTTTGCCTTGGGGCCTAGCCGTTCCTAGTTACACCACTGCATATAGTATCCATGTGTGCTGTAAAGCCTCCATGTGCTGCTCTATTGGCTCTACGGTATGTGGTGTCATACATACATATAGTGTCCGTGTGTGCTACACTGCCTCCACGTGTGTAGTTTCCAGATATGGCATAGTGCTGGAATTAAAGGGATATGGAAAAAGAGGGCTCGAGCACAGTTATGATAGCCTTATTATTACTGTATAAGATGGATCTGCAATCTAGCAGTGTGCAGGAGCCATTATTGGCCTAGGCAGAGTGAATTCCAGCCGGAGGATGCCGCGGGGGCACTGCGCCAGGAGAAGACTTCAAGGGGAATCCAGCCCGACTGTCACTCGTGGACTTGGTACCTGCCCATAGAGCCGGCGTGGCCTACACCTGTGAGGCCTGGTCAGCCAATCTCTAGCAGCTCATGCGTATTTACACCGACTCAGCTCTCTGAACTGTACCTGAGCAACTACATCCCTTGATTCCAGTTCCTGTGAGCTTTTCATCTTTATTCCTGCTTGATCTTCGGTGTTGATCTTCGGCCCTGACTCTGCTTTGTGCATGACTTTTGGCTTCGCATGACTCTTGCTTCTTCACTGCCTGCCCCTGACCTTCAGAGCAGGCTTGACTACTCATTTGCCGGACCCTCTGGTGCTTCTGACCCTTTGGATACTCAAAGAGGTAGCGACCTGGTAGTCCTCTGCAGCAAAGACTGAATCCCTGTATAGGGGTTGAAGGGTGAAAAAGAGAGGACCACTTAGACAGCATTCAATGTCAATCCAGTTAGGTGGCACAGTGGGTCCATGCTATGCTGTTCGATCAGTGGCAAACTTTTGACATGGGCTCCCCGACCGACGCCAAAGACCCCTCCCCCACTCCATTCCTGCCCGCACTATTATGCCCCATAGTGGACTATGAACAAAGTACTATGCCCCATAGTGGCCCCTGCACACAGTATTATGCCTCATAGTGGCCCCTGCACACAGTATTATGCCCCATAGTGGCCCCTGCACACAGTATTATGCCCCATAGTGGTCCCTGCACACAGTATTATGCCCCATAGTGGCCCCTGCACACAGTATTATGCCCCATAGTGGCCCCTGCACACAGTATTATCCCCCATAGTGGCCCCTGCACACAGTATTATGCCTCATAGTGGCCCCTGCACACAGTATTATCCCCCATAGTGGCCCCTGCACACAGTATTATGCCTCATAGTGGCCCCTGCACACAGTATTATGCCCCATAGTGGCCATTACACACAGTATTATGCCCCATAGTGGCATGATTGTTTGGACCTGTAGCTTAAGAAAGATTGTGGAAGACAATATAGGAGAAAGCGAGACAGTTTTTAAGATTAAAAGATCGATAATAGTGTGTGGGATCTAGATATTTGAAATACCGGACCGTATTCAGCAGTATCAATTGAAGTGTGTAGTGGTGTTCGATAATCGAGACAAGAAATTGGCTGATAACTGCGAGCAGGAGAGACAGCTATCTTCAACTAGCACACCTCTGCAAGCCAAGACAAGACCCCAGACACCTTCACCAGAGCTTGCCGCAAGGAGAGATGGATTTTGCTGGATCTGGGGATCTGAATTGTCACCAAACAGATAAATGTACTAATAATAAACACACTGCTGCACAAACCAACATAAAGTCCAGTAAATTAGCAAAGTGGCGTGGATGCAGAAGAGAAGTCATACAGAAGGGTCAAAACCAGGACAGTACGAATAAGCAGAGATGGGAGACAAAAGCAATATCCGAGAAACTAGCCAAGTGTCAAAAATCCAGCCGGGAACATCACAACAGAATCAGAGGCAAAAAGCTAATCCAAGAAGCAAGCCAGAGGTCACAAGTCATATAGGAACACACACAAAATGAAAGCCAAGCTAGCAGTAGCAAACTAATAGTCGGCACATGTGTCAGGAGGGCAGGGTCTTATATAGTCCTCCTCAGCTACTAACTGGACCAAGCCAGGGAGCCTCTTGAAGTGCAAAAGCTTCCCAGTTTGGCCAGCCTTATATATGAAAAAATCTTTATCTTGGACAGCCCCTTTAGGCTAAGACCCAATAGCAAAAAATTTCTGCTGGACTCCCCAAACGTAATACCGAACACAGATGGGAATGGGGCCTTATAGGGGTTTTCATTACAGCTTATGCATGGATCAGCATGACTAGTCAGACCCCCACAGATCAGGAGAATGCTGACTGAAATGGTAGTTGGGCAATGTGCACCCTGCTACATTCATGTCAAAGGAAGTATTGGCAATAATTAATTAAGTACAGTGCATGGCGATGTTTGGCAGACCCATTGAAACAAATGGAGCTGGGTGCAAGTTGTATGACTGCCATGCCATTCCATTCAGAAGAGCCCTTGCACACACTATGATGCCCCATAGTGGCCCCTGCACACAGTATTATGCCCCACTGTGGACACCCATGAACAATTATTATACTCTTGAGTCTTTTTTGAGTCTCATACATCATTGAAGATGGCCCACATCTGCGGGGAGTGCGCCGGAGCTAGGAGCTAGGGAGAGGTAAGTAACAGTATTTTTTAAGTTCTCCCCTGGGTCTCCGATTATTATACTTTGGGGTCCCCAGTGTATAATAATTGTTCAAGGGAGTCCACAATGGAGCATAATACTGTGTTCAGGGGCCACTATGGGGCATAATACTGTGTTCAGGGGCCACTATGGGGCATAATACCTTGTGCAGGGGCCACTATGGGATATAATAGTGTGTGCAGGAATGTGGGGGGGGGGGTTCATTGGTCGGTCGTTCGATCAGGGTCTTTGGAGGGGGTTAATTTTTCCAGAGTTCCCCCTAAATTTCTTTCCAATTTTAAGCACTGTATGTATCTACAAGGGTGTAAGTAACTATATTAGGTGCACCTGGTGTATTGATGTCCGAGGGGACCTAAAGGTCTATCCTTCATAAAACACAAATATAATGGATGACACACAGAACTGTAGTTGCTGTCCCAAATTTTACATAGAGTTTTTAGTTATGACTTTGCTTTTCTCTGAAGCCCGATATGAATGTGCAATTCACACACAGAACTATTGTAGATGTAAACTCAATGTTTCATATTCTAATACCCCGACAATATCCTCATTTTTTTTTAAGTTTACTACGGCTTCATTTTGGAACGACTGCAAATGTTAACAGCATGATCACATATCACCGTATAAAATATTGATACTTTGTACAGCCATAAAACGATGTTATGATAATTATTGCTCCAAAAATATAAATAATATATTAATGATCAATGTTACACCGTGTTCGTTTTACAAGAAGATTATTTCTAACCTACCCTGTAGAAACCATTGGAGATGTGGTCAGGTGAGGATTTGTTTCAAGCTTTGGCTCATATCTAGATTTAGATAGCAGACATTCACCTGAAGTAGAACTTCTCTGTTATACCCTAAGGGAACGTAAGGCAAATCACTGCTTGCAATTTTTCAGAGATCAACTCCCAGAGAGCTCTGAACCAAGATCAAACATAATACTTACAAGCGGGTGCAGGGTACCTGCAGAGACGAGAACGGACTGAAGTGGATGAAGCCATATAGCCATCGATAAATGGATATGATGCATTACATTATTTCATTCATATTAAAAACTAATACCTCAAAATCCAAACCCAAAAGAAGACAATAATAAAACAAGCGGTGTTATGTATGGAGGGACGAGCACCACAAATAACCCTAATGTACATACTTTGAAGCCCTTTCACCACCTTCACCCACTCAGGCTCCTTTCTTCATGTAATAGCTGTCCCTCCACTAATTCTGGTGCATTTGGAGTTTTTTTTGTAGCACCCACCATGCCGTTAACTTTGATACCTGATATGCTAAGCAGACTCTCTAGTCAAGTGGAGGAGGCAGGAGCATGAAAGGGGGCATCACACCCCTTGATGGTCCTACCTGACACCACTGACTTGACATTAGAGAGCCTAGTTAACATATCAGGTAACAAAACTACTTGCACGGATTGCTCAGGAATGGTGGGAATTGCCAAAAAAATTCCACATGCACTGGGGTCTGTAGAGGGGTGCCTACTAATGGATGTGAACAAGTTAAAGAGTGAAGAGCCTGAGAAAAAGCTGAGAATGGAAGAGTTGCTATGGTGAAACCTGGTGTATGTTATTGTTTGGACCTGTAGCTTAAGAAAGACTGTGGAAGACAATATAGGAGAAAGCGAGACAGTTTTTGAGATTAAAAGATCGATAATAGTGTGTGGGACATTGATATTTGAAATACCGGACTGTATTCAGCAGTATCAATTGAAGTGTGTAGTGGTGTTCGATAATCAAGACAAGAAATTGGCTGATAACTGCGAGCAGGAGAGACAGCTATCTTCAACTAGCACACCTCTGCAAGCCAAGACAAGACCCCAGACACCTTCACCAGAGCTTGCCGCAAGGAGAGATGGATTTTGCTGGATCTGGGGATCTGAATTGTCACCAAACAGATAAATGTACTAATAATAAACACACTGCTGCACAAACCAACATAAAGTTCAGAAAATTAGCAAAGTGGCGTGGATGCAGAAGAGAAGTCATACAGAAGGGTCAAAACCAGGATAGTACGAATAAGCAGAGATGGGAGACAAAAGCAATATCCGAGAAACTAGCCAAGTGTCAAAAATCCAGCCGGGAACATCACAACAGAATCAGAGGCAAAAAGCTAATCCAAGAAGCAAGCCAGAGGTCACAAGTCATATAGGAACACACACAAAATGAAAGCCAAGCTAGCAGTAGCAAACTAATAGTCGGCACATGTGTCAGGAGGGCAGGGTCTTATATAGTCCTCTTCAGCTACTAACTGGACCAACCCAGGGAGCCTCTTGAAGTGCAAAAGCTTCCCAGTTTGGCCAGCCTTATATATGAAAAAATCTTTATCTTGGACAGCCCCTTTAGGCTAAGACCCAATAGCAAAGAATTACTGCCGGACTCCCCAAACTTAATACCGAACACAGATGGGAATGGGGCCTTATAGGGGTTTTCATTACACCTTATGCATGGATCAGCATGACTAGTCAGACCCCCACAGATCAGGAGAATGCTGACTGAAATGGTAGTTGGGCAATGTGCACCCTGCTACATTTATGTCAATGGTAGTGCTGGCAATAATTAATTAAGTACAGTGCATGGTGATATTTGGCACACCCATTGAAATAAATGGAGCTGGGTGCAAGTTGCACGACTGCCATTCCATTCAACATTTTTCTCATCAGTGAAGTTCCATGTGGTCATACCCCAACTGATCTGATAAGAACACTTTAAAGGGGTATTCCCACGTTGCATACTCACCACTCTTCGCTGCAGTAAATTCTTCTGTCTTCCGGCTTTGTTGCGTCATTGGTGGGCGGGGTTACATATGCAAAGCCAGCGGCGAGAAGTCGTCGCTTCTATGCCGCTGGCCCTGCGTGTGCGCTGCCGATGCACTAGGCATCGGACGTACAGCCTTCACAATGTAATACAGACCCAGCATCGGCTGTAATAGAGAGGCGGATGCCGGGGAGTGTAGACGCCGGCACAGGTGAAGCCAGCTGCGGCAGGAGCAGGATGCTATTGTGCTCCTCCGCCCCTCCCTCCCCTCCGGAATATCAGCATCACTCCTGCCGCTGCTGGCTTCACCTGTGCCGGCGTCTACACTCCCCGGCATCCGCCTCTCTATTACAGCCGATGCTGGGTCTGTATTGGTGGCCCCTTCACCCCCCCCCCCCCTCCAGGCTGGCTCCCTGCACTTAGCCCCTCCTCCCTCCCCCCTGAGAGCAGCAGATACATCACTTGACTTATGACCAGATAAGTCAAGGGATGTGTCCCAAAAAATTGAATAAAGTAAGATAGTGGACAAACAAAGCAGATTTGCTGAAGCAATGTATTTAGGAAAAGTCTTACATCCACATTAACAAGCAGTATAGATAGGATCCTTGTGATTTTTACTAAAAACACTTGGCTGCAGATTCAGGCTGACTATAATGGCTGGATATACTTTCTAAGGCCTCGTTCACAAGGTGCCGCATGAGGACCCCCCCCCGAATGGAATACCGAATGCAACTGCAAGCGGTGTGCCATAGACTATAATGGGGTCCGTGTGCTTGCCACCAGATCTCCACAGGGATCATGCAGAGAGGAAAGTAATTCACAATCTATAGTCTATGGGGTCTGTGTGCTTTTACTGCACAGTGCTTTCAGTTGCAGTTGGTATTCCGTTCAGTGGGGTCCCATGCGGACTTCCCCGGACGGAATACCAACGCAGATGTGAACCAAGCATTAGGCTAATAGATATCTATCATTTTCTTTTTCACTGATGGTGCTGCAGAACACCTGCTTCTCTCTCAGTCTCAGTACTACTGACTCCTCCTGGACGCTATCCACTGGTATACGCAACCCAGCAGGAGTCAGGTCCCTGTTATAAGCAGATGTGAGTAATTAGGTAATCTGTGCACCCTGCGCCTTATGCAGAACTGGAGGCTGGAGCGGAGTAGGGGCTTCTACATTAGGCTCTCACAATGCCAGGAACAGCAGCTGAGCTCATATAGAGCCCTCCTCGGAGTTCCTGCTCGCATGGCTGCTGCCCAAACCTAGACTTGTCGTGCTGGAATTCAGTGAGCTCTCATGGGAAGAATTTTACACACTTGTGCCAATGAGACTGATAAAAACCCACCAACCCTAAATAGCCACTCTACCACAGGCACCTATCTTGTACCATGTGGGACATCTATTGGCTTTCAGAACCACAGCCTTTTATTATGGTGTTCACAAGTATCACAGGTCACAGGACGTGACAAGAACAAAGTCTACCAAGCACCATTACACTACCTCTGCCAGTCTGCCGTGCCATGGAGTACCGCTGCTTATGTCCAATTCTGACCCCACATCTGCATGATGGAACAGAAACTTAGGATTTATCTGGCATGGTGATGTTTTCTACTGCTCCGTTATCCAATTTCGCACTCTCGTGGAGTCATCCCCTTCTGTTTCCCTTATATAACAATGGCTCTCAAACCGATCATCTGCTGTTATAGCACCGGCGTTGTGTTCTGCTGCAATTTGCTTGACTGGATGACTGTGTTTGCTTATTCCTCAGAACAATCTTTGACATCTTGATCTGATCCCTTTTATCTCTGAGTTGTTTATATCCACAGGATTTTTTTTTCATGTTGGATGTTTTCCTTGATCACATCATTCTCGATAAGCTTTCCGCATTGTTGCACGTGAAAACCCCACAAGGTTGCAAATTTTTGTCAAGGGCCCCTACCCACTCCCTACAAAGAATTCTTGATAGTGACGATTACAGGAGCTGCAGCGGGTATCTCAAACACCTGAAAGTGATACAACTATACTGGGAGCTGCATGATGTGGGAAATAGCTGATCTGCAGGGTTAGAGTGTAAGAGATCAGTGGGGGGTCTAAGACTCATGGACCCTGCTGATCAACTGTTTGAAGGTACTGTCGTGCCTTTGTGAACACCATGATTCCTTCAGTATTTACATTGTACAGTATCTGTTTTGTAATCATCATTGGATGTTATTACAGCCTGTAATAATAGTGCATGGTTGCTATAAAGTAAATGGGGTGTGATGTGAATAGAAAAGGAGCCCTACAAAGTATAATATGCTCCACAGATGTCCCACACAGTATAATATGCTCCACAGTGTCTATTGCATAGTATAATATGCTCCACAGTGGCCCACACCAGTTTAATATGCTCCCCACGGTGGCCCCACACAATATAAAATCCTCCCAAAAGCCTTCTAGAGCCTTCTAGTTCCACGAAATTCAATAAATATTCTTAACTAGAGATGAGCGAGTAGTGTTCGATTGAGTAGGTGTTCGATCGAATACTATGGTATTCGAAATACTCGTACTCGATCGAACACTACTAGCTGTTCGAAGTTTAAGGTTCGATGCAGAACCAGCATTGATTGGCAGAATGCTATACATTCTGCCAATCAACGCTGGTTCTTCTCTTACCTTTAGAAGTCTTCTCCGTGCAGCGTCCCCGCAGCGTCTTCCGGCTGGAATTCACTCTGCCTAGGCATCCGGCCTAGGCAGAGCCGACTACGCATGCGCGGGCATGCCCTCGCATGCGCAGTCAGCTCTGCTCAGGCGTCGGGCCAGGCAGAGCCGACCGCGCATGCACAGTCGGCTCTGCCTAGGCCCCGATGCCTAGGCAGAGTGAATTCCAGCCGGAGGATGCCGCGGGGGCACTGCGCCAGGAGAAGACTTCAAGGGGAATCCAGCCCGACTGTCACTCGTGGACTTGGTAAGTATAATTTTATCGAATTTGCGTACCCCTGAATTGAGCATTTCCCCCCATAGACTATAATGGGGTTCGAAATCCGTTCGAACAGCCGAACAGTGTGCGGCTGTTCGAATCGGATTTTGAACGTCGGACATTTTAGTGTTCGCTCATCTCTATTCCTAACATTCGGCCCTCTGCATTGGTTCCATTATTATACTCTGGGACCTCCTCAGACCAGTATCTACTTATGGGAAACTACACTTATAAAAGGATATAAGGATGTGGTAACCCTATGGTATGATACAGTAGACAAATCATGTGATAGACCATATATGAAACCCATAATTACCACAGACAGTAAAATTCATGCAATTGGTGTTGCTTGGTTGTGCGATGTTTCCCCTAATTAAATTGTAGGATATGCATCCCCATTGCCAGATATATATGACCCCTTTTTTTGGCCCATCACATAATATATAACCTACTTTTGCTAGCTCACTGCACGGTATATGACCCTCACTACATGGTATATTCTGTTCCCCCACATGGTATATGATCCCCTTTTTTTTGTCCCTAACAGTATATGACCTCACTTATTATGGATCCCCCCACAGTATATGACAGTAAAAATATAATGCCACCCCAGTTTATTCCTTGAGGTGCCGCCTGTGGCCATTACCTCAAGTCACCTCATGGAAGATGTTCCCCTGATTACGGTCATTTCAAACAGAATTATCAGCAGATCCTCATGTCTATCCATACAACCATATCAATTTTTCTAGATGTTGCATTGGTCAAATTCAGATTTGAGATTTTTGCAGGGCAATAATGGCTCCTGCACACTGCTAGATTGCAGATCCATCTTATACAGTAATAATAAGGCTATCATAACTGTGCTCGAGCCCTCTTTTTCCATATCCCTTTAATTCCAGCACTATGCCATATCTGGAAACTACACACGTGGAGGCAGTGTAGCACACACGGACACTATATGTATGTATGACACCACATACCGTAGAGCCAATAGAGCAGCACATGGAGGCTTTACAGCACACATGGATACTATATGCAGTGGTGTAACTAGGAACGGCTAGGCCCCAAGGCAAACATTTGACATGGGCCCCCCTGACCCCGACCGACATCCCCCTCCCGCACAAACCGTACCCCTGCACACACTATTATGCCCCATAGTGGCCCCTACACACATTATTATACCCCATAGTAGCCCCTGCACACACTATTATGTCCCATAGTGACCCCTTCACACAGTATTATGTCCCATCGTGGACCACCCATGACACCCATGAATATTCTGGGGTCTTTTCAGACCCCAGAGTATAATGATTGAGACCCAGCGGAGGATACAGACATAAAAAACACTGTTACTTACCTCTCCCTGGCTTCAGTGCACTCCTCGCTGATTTTGGCCATCTTTAATGTTGGTATAGATGTGACATGAGCCAGGCCTCCATCATGACATCCGGAAGCCTGACGTAGCACAGGAGAGGTAAGTAACAGTATTTTTTATGTTCCCTCACCTCTCTGGGCCCTCTGATCATTATACTCCAAGGTCTGAAAAGACCCCGGAGTATAATGATAGCAGTGGCTGTGGGGTTCGCAGTCCCATGGCTCTCTTACCAATCCCCATTCCTGCTCACTGCCACCACCGCATCTGCAGAAGGGGAAGCACAAGCAGCCATGAGCAGAATCTGGGATTGGTAAGTAAAAAGGGCTTGTTACCGTTAACGGCATATATAAAAACAAAAAAAAACATCTCCCGGGCCCTGCGGCAGCAGCTACTGCTGCTACCCCGGTAGTGACGCCACTGACTATATGTCTATATGATAAGACATAGAGGTTATGTAGCAGCACATGGAAGCTGTATGGTTACATATTGAGGAGCTGTATCGTCTTGGTGCTCTCCCCAATTGAGTCAATGTTTAATCTTATTCTGTATAGGGTATATTCTGTATATAGCTTTCTTTATTGTTTATTTCGATTTTTTTTTCATGATTTTGAATATGGAAATTATATTTTATATATTCTTGTTAATTTTTTAGTATTCAATATTTTCTGCTATCAGCATGGTCTACAGACATGACATTAAAGGTCAGTTTGAGATAGATTATGAGAGGCAAAAGAATATAATTTCGCCTGCTGGAGCCTGCCCACATCAATTCGCACATATTGCGCCTTTTCAGCCATGCTCCTCAGGGAACTGAATGCAGAGTAAATAATTTCTCATATAAAGCGCCATTAACAGTTTATACAAAGAGCATAAAATGGCAAAAGCAACAACATTTCTATTCCATTTCAAATCCATAATAAAGATGTAAGCCCTATGGTAATGACACCACCAGCAAAAATTACACGTGCAGCCTGAGATGCCGTATACGCGCTGACAGATCCTTTGTTTTATCCTTTCCAAAGACGGTGATTTGGTGAGTCACAGGGTGGAGGCGCTGTACTCAACTAAGTAGCAATTAAATCTGTCCATGGTTTAGAAGTCAATTGCTGTTTACAAATCCATAACCTTTTTGTGATTTTGTGGAAATTATTTCTCATTATTAGAACTTTCTATATAACCAATTTTAGATCAGTTTTGACATTTTTTAATCCCGTCATGGACTTAAATGAACCTGTCCCATTGAACATACAGTCTGGTCTGCGGGCAGCACGGTATAGATTAGAGATGAGCGAACCAAACTATAATGGGCTTGGATCGTTACAAATTTTCCAAGAATTTTGTGTCTGGACGAACCCAAACTTTTTGGGTATTGTCGCCCACCAATCATTATTATACTATGGACCCCAAAGTATGATAAGTGGAGTCCCAGGGGAGGTGTGGAAATAATAAAAAACCCGAATAGTCATCATGTTATTACTAGAGATGAGCGAACAATATTGGAAATTCCCATTTTGAATAGCACGCACCCATAGGAATGAATGGTCGCTTCCATTCATTCCTATGGGTGCGTGCTATTCGAAACGGCCGTTTCGAATAGTGTTCACTCATCTCTAGTTATTACACTTACTTGTATAGCACAATCATATTCTGCAACGCTTTTACAATCATTGTCAGTCACTAAGGTCAAGCCGATCTTGAGATTTCAGGATCGATTTTAAAATCCGATTTCCGATCATTTTCCAGCCAATCCCGATCGTGAAATTTGCTCGATCGCCGATCGGGATCCGATCTTTCCCGATCCCGATTGCTCAACCCTAGTCAATGCTTCTCTATGGGAAAAGTCAATTTTTGGGTTGATCCGATCTTGAGATTTCAAAATCCGATTTCCGATCATTTTCCAGCCGATCGCAATCATGAAATTTGCTCGATCGCTGATCAGGATCCGATCTTTCCCGATCGCTCAACTCTATCAGTCACTGTCCCATATAGGGCTCACTTTCCCAATCAGTACGTCTCTACAGTAGAGTGTGGGAGGAAACCAACACAATCACGGGGAGAATATATAGACTCCTTAAAGATGTTGTCCGTAACAGGATTAAAACCCACAACTCCAGTGCTGCCAAACTCCCGTGCTACATGCTCCAAAACTACATACTTTTGGGTTTTGTCAGTCCATGACTGTAGCCATTGTGCTGGTCAGGAGATTACTATGTGATGTTCCTATGCACAGGTTCCAGTTCAGTCTAGACAGGACTTGGTTGTGTGCAAGAGCCCAAGCTTTTAGTAACCAGGATGGCAGTCGCAGCCACTTCCTCAGGCTTCCATCTTAAATGGGTTTTCTAGGCAATTTTTTTTTTTCAAAAAGGTCTGTTAGTGCAAACAATGGGTTAATAAGTGCATCCAAATACCTTTCGAGTGATTTCTGGCTTTCTCTGGTGTCCTCTGCATTTGTTTGCATGGATAGCTTCCTGCTGTCATAGCCTACAACTACCATGATGCATTGCAGTTCACTCAGATCCCCCCTCACTTACTCCCTCCCCCCATTTCCCTAGCTAGCCCGCAGACTCCAAGCCCTATCACCCTAGCTACCTAATACAGTCCCCCAACCCCCTCCCCACCCCATCATACTTACCTGTCTTCTCTTGACTTTGAGGTGCCGCTGTCCCCTCTTCTGTCTCTTCACCTGGGTTCCAAAACTGGTGCCCCCACAATAGAACAGCAGCAGAGGCCGCGCATGCGCAATAGGAAGCTGCTTCTCTTTGCTTCTGCCGGCATTCTATTGTGCAGGCACTGGCCCCGACTCCCTTGTGATGGAAGCAATGCCAAGCAGAAGAGTAAGACGCTGTTGCTGAGTATGAGGGGGACAGGGGAAAGGGGGGAGGGAGTGAGGAGTACTGGTGGCCTCCCATCTCCGGAATAGCCAAAATGAAATGTTGCTAGGAAATCAGAAAATGTGCTTGCCCCAGGCATATGGTTAAATATACATTTTTTTAAAAGGGAGAATATTAGAAGTTAGGTGGGGGGAGAGGGTTTAGCTTAGGGGTAAAGTTTTAATTCATCCCGGACAACCCCTTTAAGCCCAGACATCTGTTTTCTTTCACAGCAGATCTCATTACTTTTCATGTTTCTATACAGCTCAAACCAAACACAGACATTTATGGACATAGTTCCTTGCCTCCTTAGGGGGCATTTGAAGGAAGTTGTTGCTTATTCTGGCGTGGACTCCACATCAGAATAAGCACTGAAAAAAAAAGCCTCCCATTGACTTCAATGGGTTCCGTTTTCCGTGCGGAACCCATTGAAATCAATGGGGAAAAAAAGCCTCCCATTGATTTCAATGGATTCCATGGAGTCCCCGCCAGAATCAGTGCCAACTTCCTCCGTGTGAATGCACCCTTAAAATGCTGCAACCCATCCTGGTTGACTGACAGATTCTTGTCCTGCCGGTTGGCATCCAGTAACCTAATTCCCTTGACATTAACATTGATTGACAAACAGTAATAGTGCCCCATGCGATGGTTCTCCAGATCTTCTCCAACACAGGCTTTGTGGGATGCAATGCAAATACATAATGCAACCTAAAATGCCATCTATAAATATTTCATAGACATTATATTGATTATATTGTGGATTACCTTTGGTTCATACCTTACAAGCATGGTATGAGCTTAATATCTTGTGAATGTCCAGGTGACATGGTAAATCTGGATTGGTACAACACCGAGAAAAGTAAGTTCCTTGACTGAACGGTCTCATCATTTGCTGGCTTCATTGCTTACTATCTCATGATATTATTGTGGATTCGCACTGGAATAATCATCTCATACTATTGTTGGATAGACAATATATTTTCTTATTAGCGGGGGTGAAGCGGTTTGATATTCTGTACATTCATTTTTCAATTAAAAGTTCCATAGAAGCATATACCAGCGGATCATACGGTTCAAAGACCAGCAATTACTGAGTTCATTAGATAAAGCATTTGGATTAGCTAATAATGTGGATAATAATAGCCCGTGAAATATGGTGATGAAGCCATTAACCCTTTGAAGGTTATGGATATCCAGTGCATTCAGAAACTCTTCATTCCCTTTCACTTTATTCACATTTTCTTACTTTGCAGACTTGGTTAGAATGTTTGCAAATTTATCGAAAAGGAAACCTAAAATGTACTGACATAAGTATTCAGACCCATTACTCGGCACTTAGTTGAAGCACATTTGGTAGCAATTACAGCCTCCAGACTTCTTGAGTATATTGACACATGGTTTGCAAACCTGAAATTGGGGATTTTGTGCCATCCTTATCTGCAGATTCTCTCAAGCTTTGTCACCTTGGATGAGGATGTTCATCTAGGTGCAAGTCATGGGTCTTCTGGAATTTGCATTCATTAAGGTCCAAAACATTCTAGACCAGGATTTCAATAAGCTCCATTCAATCTTGACCAGTCTCTTTGTCCAAGCTGCTGAAAAACACCCCCACGGTATGATGCTGCCATGACCATGAATGGTGTGGGACAGGTGAAGGCCAGTGTCTGATTTCCTCTAGACATGTCACTTAGAATTGAGTCCAAAACTTCACTCTTGGTTTCACCAGACCAGACAATCTTGTTTGTCACAGTCTGAGAGCCTTTTGGGTGCTTTTTTCTCTCACAAAGTCCAGGTGGGCTTTCATGTGTCTTTTACTGACACTTTTTCTGAGCATTATGCCATAAAGCCCAGATTGGTGGAGTGATCCACTTATGGTGGACCTTCTGGAGGTTTCTCCCATCTAGCATTCTGGTTTGACTTTAGTTTGTAGATCATCTAGTTTTTGTGGGTGCAAAATCAGCACAAGTCCAACTGGCTTTGAGGCTGGCTCCGGTGAATATGTTTAGGTGCCCAGGATCTCAGCACTGTGTGAGATTTAGATATCTTATTCTACTTCTCTGTTATCAGCCAGATCCTATAATTTTTGAAATTTGCTCCTGTGATAATATCATAACAGTTCTTGGTTGAAATGAGTAAACCAAGCCTAAATTTAGAAAAGTTTAGATTTTTAACAAAATTGGAACTTTTGCGATTCATCTCAGACAAACTTAATTGGCCGTGTCCACATGTAACACGAGGAGGAAGGGCAGATTAATATTTAATTTTGTAGGAAAGGAGTCTAAAAGACAAGAACATTATTAATTTACACCGTTGATCATTCTAGGTTGAGATGAATGAACCAACCCTAATTTTCTAAATGTTCTGCTTTTTAATGAAATTGAAACATATGTGAATCATTTTAGATGAATTAGAATAGCCGCCTCCACATGTTATACATGGTAGAAGAGAAAATGAATATATAACTTTGTAGGAAAGGAGTCTATAAGATTAGTATTTTATCAATTTATACCTCTGCTTGTTCTAGGTTTAGGAAACCAGTAGATGATCCTACTCAGGGACTGGCCGCTATCTCTGTAAACACACCTACTCTATATGGTGAAAACTATCACTGCCCACTGGACTCCTTAGTCCGGAATAAGTAGAGATTTATAGGAATTATTTACAAGTAAGGATGCGAACCTTTCAAGATTCATTTCTTCTGGTGTTCAGGCGAAGCGATCCACTGGTTAGGTCCGAACTTGTTCAAGTAAGTTCACATGGGGTTTTTTGGTCAGGATTTTGAGGTTGTATTCGCCTCAAAATCCTGACCAAAAAGACGGCTCCCATTGAAGTCAATGGGAGTCTTTCAGGTGTTTTTTCCAGGAGCCGGCTTGTTCTGGCTCCCGGAAAAAGAAGCGAGATGTCTATTCTTCAGGCTGTTTCGCCTCGTGATTCGGCCTGAAGACACTCCTTCCCTCCAATTAGGCCCATTCATTGGGCCTAATCCGGAACGGAGTGCACGACTGGATGCCGGTGAACTGCCCTGGCATTCAGTCACAGCTACCCGTCTTTTGGACAGGAACCTGAGGCGGCCTCCGCCTCAGGTTCCGGTCCAGAAAACCCCGTGTGAACTTACCCTTCAGATAGAACTGGACATCAAATTATTATTCTCTGAGATCTCTTCATAGAAGGGCACCAGAGCCAGCACTGGTGCTCTTCTAAGACATCACGCACACGGATGAGGAAGAACCACATTGTTTGATGCCACGAGGATGTCCGAAAGAGGTGAGGGAATCTAAATGTTTTTTATTTTTTACAGCTCCCTTGGGCCTACAACTATTGTACATTAGAGTCTGAAGACACCTCAGAATATAATAATTTACTGCAAAGCATGTCACTGTTACCATTTTAGTTTGCCCAGGATTAGAGATGAGCGAACACTAAAGTGTCCGAGGTTCGAAATCCGATTCAAACAGCCGCACACTGTTCAAACAGATTTCAAACCCCATTATAGTCTATGGGGGGAAATGCTCGTTTCAGGGGTAGGCAACATTCGATAAAATCATACTTACCAAGTCCACGAGTGAGGGTCGGGCTGGATTCTGCTTGAAGTCTTCTCCCGCCGCAGGGTCCCCGCGTCCTCTTCTGGGTGGAATTCACTCTGCCTAGGCATCCGGCCTAGGCAGAGCCGATTGCACATGCGTGTGCGGCTCTGCCCAGGCCCGATGCTTGAGCAGAGCCGACTGCGCATGCGCACGTATGCGCGTGCATGCCTGCGCATGCGCAGTCGGCTCTGCCTAGGCCGGATGCCTAGGCAGAGTGAATTCCACCCGGAAGAAGACGCGGGGACGCAGCGCGGAGAAGACTTCGGAAAGGTAAGAGAAGAACCAGCATTGATTGGCAGAATGTATAGCATTCTGCCAATCAACGCTGGTTCTGCATCGAACCTTAAACTTCGAACAGCTAGTAGTGTTCGATCGAGTACAAGTATTTCGAATACCGTAGTATTCGATCGAACACCTACTCGATCGAACACTACTCGCTCATCTCTATCCAGGATGAATCCCAAATCCGGGCGAGCCAGTTTGCCCAACACTAATTACAAGTTACGCCAGTTTCACACTAGTATTCAGGTTTCCGTTTCAAGCGGACCCGATAAGCAGCAACCCTATCTGCTTAAAAAGCGGTTACCCATGAAAACCCGTAGACCTCATAGTCCATAATGGGGTCCACCGGGTTCCCGGTTCAAGTCGGTGGAGAGAAAAGTCATGTTTGCAGGACTTTACTCTCTGCATATTTTAAGTGGAAAAGGGGATGCAGTCTCCGAATGGTCACCCAATGCAGGTGAGACCGCAGCCTTATACTGAATCTCTTCCTACTAAATATACATCAATCTATTCAGTTCTTCCTTGTTTATAATATGCTACTTGCTGACGGAATTGCATTTTTATTGTAATAAACTCCCTATAAATGAATAGCTCATCATATAATCCATAGATGGCCTAGATCCACCAGAGATCGGCTCTTTGTCAGATACTTTTTATTCCGGTAAACAAAGGGGAATGAGTGAGACAACTCCTATAAAGTGACGGAAGACAACAAGGGGAATACCGTGAAAATGCAAATACAGAAGTAATTAATCTCATATAAAGCAAGTTAGTTTGTGTCCTTTCAATCTTTGCTGATTTGGTGCATATTAGTATGTCATATACAGTATTCTAATCATAGACCTTGAGGATATAGAGTTTCTATGGTGTCACATCTACTGAACATCATTATCAAGCACTTTTTAACACTCTTTCATAATAATTCTCAATTTATGAGGCAGAAAGAAATGGAACAGATGGTAAAAATTGCAAATAATATGTAGGAAGAGATGAATTGTTTCGCATAGTTGGTCAGCAATGAAAATTAAGTAGTGTGCAATGGGCAAGTCGAATGTATCCTCAATCTTCAGTATACAAGAACGTTGTTCACTTTATTATTTACAGGAAGTGTATTTAAAGGGATTTTCCAAACTGAGGCCAGGGCCCGATGTGGCGTATATGCCTTTGGGGAAAAACACAATGTTTTACAGTCCTTGCAAAGTGGATGAGATTCTAGCGAATATCATCTGCACATTGCAGAAAAATACGGGCACTGGACACACTGTGATTTCCAAAACCATTGCGGTTTTGGAAATCGCAGCATGTCAATTATACTTATGGAAACCCTGGCAGTTTCCCTATAGGTATAATGGAAGCAAAAAGTCCGCAGAGGAAATCTCTGTAGACTTTCTGTGAAAGCGCTGTAGGAAAAACTGTGATGTGCTGCTGCCGCAGTTTTTCCCTAAATTTGTTGGTAGTCTTCAGACTTCATAATGCCATGCACACGGTCAAGCAGTCCAGTGCCAGAGGCAGCAAAGCAACCCCAAAACATCAGGGAACCTCCGCCATGTTTGACTGTAGGGACGTGTGCTTTTCTTTGAAGGCCTCTCTTTTTCCTGTAAACTCTATGTTGATGCCTTTTCCTACTTTTGTCTCATCTGACCAGAGAACATTCTTCCAAAACGTTTTTGGCTTTCTCAGGTAAGTTTTGGCAAACTCCAGCCTGGCTTTTTTATGTCTCTGGTTAAGAAGTGGGGTCTTCCTGGGTATCCTACCATACAGTCCCTTTTCATTCAGACACCGACGGATAGTACGGGGTGACACTGTTGTACCATCGGACTGCAGGGCAGCTTGGACTTGTTTGGATGTTAGTCGAGGTTCTTTATCCACCATCCGCACAATCTTGCGTTGAAATCTCTCATCAATTTCTCTTTTCTGTCCACATCTAGGGAGGTTAGCCACAGTGCCATGGGCTTTAAACTTCTTGATGACACTGCGCACGGTAGACACAGGAACATTCAGGTCTTTGGAGATGGACTTGTAGCCTTGAGATTGCTCACGCTTCCTCACAATTTTGCTTCTTAAGTTCTCAGACAGTTCTTTGGTCTTCTTTTCTCCATGTTCAATATGGTACACACAAGGACACAGGACAGAGGTTGAGTCAACTTTAATCCATTTCAACTGGCTGCAAGTGTGATTTAGTTATTGCCAGCACCTGTTAGGTGCCTCAGGTAAGTAACAGGTGCTGTTAATTACACAAATTAGAGAAGCATCACATGATTTTTCAAACAGTGCCAATACTTTTGTCCACCCCCTTTTTTATGTTTGCTGTGGAATTATATCCAATTTGGCTTTATGAAAATTATTTTTGTGGTTTTCCATTGAAGACAAATTAAATGAAGATAATAATACCAAAGAATTTGTGATTGCAATCATTTTCTGGAAGAAAACGAGTATTATCTGACAGAATTGCAGGGGTGCCAATACTTTTGGCCAACACTGTACATCATAGACAAGGTGAATAGCATAAGAATAGACAATAACACCCTTATATGTATTATACTAGAAGCTCACACACTTATAGATACAGTCTCATAACACTCATCATTACATCACTACTAAGAGTAAATGATGTCATGGCTTATCGATTCCCTCCCCCCCACACACAGAATATACCTAGAAAACTCCACCATAGACCTCAGTGGGTTGGCTCCAGTCTATTGCTGACTATGGCCAGATTTATGCTGTAAATCAGATCACTAAATGCTGGTAACAGAGCAGAGGAGAAGCTCAGACAAAATGGCAGCTCACATAAGCATTTGCATAGAATACAATAGAGGTTTCTAAAATCAGAAAATAAAAACAGAAAAATGAAAAAATAAAAACAGAAAACAAATAAATGTCACGTATTTCCCGATCTGGGTGTAATAAATAAGTTGATGATACATTCCCTTTAAGGAGTCTCCTGGTAGAAGTGCCCGCTCATCACCATCAGAGACTTCCATATTTTAGAGATAACTGAAAAAAATTACTAAAATGCCCCATTTCTTCCCTTTGAAATAGAAGTTACTGAACTAAACAGAAGCAGCAAGTGAATAAATTGTTTTTATTCCTTTATTCTCACAATTTGCAGCTTCTTGACTGATCGTAAACTTTGTGACAGCAAGGACTCGAAGGATTTAGTTATCTGCCGCTGCATTAAAGCTAGAATCCTCCATTGTAAGGTGCTTATAAGAATACAATAACCAGTAGTCTAGCACTGAGAATCCATGGGAAATGATGGAATTGTATCCTGGTATGTAGAAAACATATAGCAATATCTTCCTTCAACTCTATCTGCAGCAAAAAAAATCAGGAAATCAGATTAACATTGGGATCAGGGGCGTAACTACCGGGGTAGAAGCTGCCACAGGGCCTGGGATATTAGGGGTCCGGTGACAGCCGCTATCAGTACGTTTTTTTTCTTAATAGGCCGTTACTAGCTGCAGTTGGGATTGGTAAGTGACGCCGCGGGCACCATAATATTATTATACTCGGAGGTCTTTTCAGAACCCCAAGTATAATGATCGGAGGCCTGGAAGAGGAACATAAAAAACATTGTTACTTACCTCTCGTGGGCTCCAGTGTTTTTTTATGTTGGTATCCCCTCTTGGTCTCCAATTATTATACTCTGGGGTCTGAAAAGCCCCCAGAGTATAATAATTGTTCATAGGCAGCGCCGCACCTCCCATGAGGCGACCTGAAGCGACCGCTTCAGGTGGCGCTATGCTGGGGCCCTGGGGGAGGGCGGCATTTTTGCAAGCTGTCCTGGACTGGCTTAGCGTCACCGTCTCGGCAGCCCGGCACAGGAAGCGAGTGGTGGATTGTGGCGGCCCTGTGGACGCAGCGCTGCTGCCCCGCCCCCTCTGCTCCACCCCGCCCCCTCCACCACGCTCCCTCCACTCTGCCCCACCCCCTCCGCTCCGCCCCCTCCTTCGGGGGCGCTATCAGTATGGGGCATTATAATATGTCTTGGGGCTACTAGGGAGCATTATACTATGTCTAGAGGCCACTAGAAATCATTATAAATAATCTGGACACCACTGGAGAGCAATATAAAGGGTGTGGGGCCACTGGGGTTAAATATAAATATGTCTATGGGTCATTGGGAGCACTATAAAGTGTGTGGGGCTGCTGGGGATGCATTATAACATGTCCTGGACCACTGGGAATGCACTATATATTGTGTGGGACCATTGGTGAGCAATATCAAATACTTGGGGATACTAAGGAGCATTCTAAATTGTGTGGGGGTCACATTATACTGTGTCTGGGGTACTTGGGAGTAATATAAAGTTTGTGGGGCAGTATAGAGCACTATAACAAGTGTGGATCACTTGGGAGCAATGGAGAGAATTATAAAGTGTGGTGGGTCACTGGAGAGCATAATAACATGTGTAGGGCCATTATATAAAGTATGGGGCATCATTATACTGTGTTTGGGGTATACTGGTATGTGTGTGGGGCAACTAGGGGCACTATAAAATGTGTGTGGGTCACTGTGGAGCATCATAAAGTGCCTGGGAGCCACTGGCATTATACTGGGACTTGGCACTTGGGAGCATTGGCTGAATTTTGAGACAGTGTGAACATACACACACAAATATTTGCTCAGTGATACATTGATGATCAGTCACTGTAATGTACAGCAGATTATGCAGAGCACTAAAATCTACTCAATATCGAGTCATTATAGCTGCTCATTCAGTTTCTTGCAAATGCGATTTCCTTATTAGAATGCAAAATACAAAATGATGTTCCTCAAGGAGACGTCAAGGACATGTAAAGATGTAGTATTTTACAGATAACTGGGAAAAACTTATCACTAAAATGCCCAATCTTTTTCCTTTGAAATAAAAATAGAAAAGTAACTAAGCTAAAAAATCAGCAACCGAATAAATAGTTTTCTCCCTTTATTTCTAAACTGTACAGGTTCTTGGCTGATCTTAAACTTTGTGATAGCAGGTAAGAGAAAGTTTTAGTTATCTGTCTGTTATTTATTTAACAAAATGCATTAAAGGCAGAGTCTTCCTTTTAAAAGGGGATTATAAGAATACAATGACTTCATTGTAGCTTGCAATATAGAAACACTTCGCACTATACGAAAAACAAACAAAAAACATATAGCCATTGGTGACCTCCAAGTCATCTCCAAGTGACCTCCGAGTATTTGCTGGTTTTTGATATTGATGACTTATTGATGACAGCAATTTAATAGACGAAAACGTTGATGGGTTTCCTTGCAAATATTAGGCCGAGTGTGGCCTTAGCCTAAGGTTAAATTCACACACTCCATATTATATGCAGTGTATTACAGCTGAAAATTTCATCATATCCACAGGTCTAATGAACAAAACCTACAGCACCATATATCTCCATAATGCTTATTGCTTGGATTGTTAGATCCACAATGAGGATGGAGTTTGCAAGTTCGCAGTTGTCATATGATGCATAAAAATATGGATGTATTTTTTTTATTTTGTCATTAAAAAAAGATTATATATATATATATATATATATATATATATATATATATATACAGACCAAAAGTTTGGACACACCTTCTCATTCAAAGAGTCATCGCAGTGCTGGCCATGTGCTCAACTCAGCTGCATCTTGGCTGTAGCCAAACTGAGCGCACGGCCTGCACTGCTACATCTCGGCATAGGAATGCATTGACCAGGGTTGATTGGCTGAATGCCATACAGAGTACAGCATTCGGCCAATCAACGCTGGTTCTGTCGGAGGAGGCGGAGTCTAAGATCGGTCCACAGCAGTCTCCATTCTGGTCCGATCTTAGACTCCGCCTCCTCACAGTCGAGCCTCTAGCAGAACCAGCGTTGATTGGCTGAATGCTGTACTCTGGTCAATACATTCCTATGGGAATAAGTCAGCTCCCACATATTGCAAGCTGATAGGGATCCCGACATAATACAGTGACTTGAGCATGTTAGATGCCCCCAGGCATGCTTCCCCTGCTGTCCCAGTTGCATTCCAGGGTGTTGGCATAATTTCCTGGGGTGTCAGGGTGGACTTGGTGACCTCCTGTCGAATAGTGGTTTCCCCCTTAATGAGTATTTTTCCCCATAGACTATAATGGGGTTCGATATTCGATCGAATAGTTGAGTATTGAGGGGCTACTCGAATTGAATTTCGAACTTCAAAAATTTCACTGTTCGCTCATCTCTAGTAGTCACCTGAAATGGTCTTCCAACAGTCTTGAAGGAGTTCCCAGAGATGCTTAGCACTTGTTGGCACTTTTGCCTTCACTGTGCGGTCCAGCTCACCCCAAACCATCTCGATTGGGTTCAGGTCTGGTGACTGTGGAGGCCAGGTCATCTGGCGTAGCACCCCATCACTCACCTTCTTGGTCAAATAGCCCTTACACAGCCTGGAGGTGTTTGGGGTCATTGTCCTGTTGAAAAATAAATGATGGTCCAACTAAACGCAAACCGGATGGAATAGCATGCCGCTGCAAGATGCTGTGGTAGCCATGCTGGTTCAGTATGCCTTCAATTTTGAATAAATCCCCAACAGTGTCACCAGCAAAGCACCCCCACACCATCACACCTCCTCCTCCATGCTTCACGGTGAGAACCAGGCATGTAGAGTCCATCCGTTCACCTTTTCTGCGTCGCACAAAGACACGGTGGTTGGAACCAAAGATCTTAAATTTGGAGTCATCAGACCAAAACACAGATTTCCACTGGTCTAATGTCCATTCCTTTAGTTCTTTAGCCCAAACAAGTCTCTTCTGCTTGTTGCCTGTCCTTAGCAGTGGTTTTCTAGCAGATATTTTACCATGAAGGCCTGCTGCTGCACAAAGTCTCCTCTTAACAGTTGTTGTAGAGATGTGTCTGCCGCTAGAACTCTGTGTGGCATTGACCTTGTCTCTAATCTGAGCTGCTGTTAACCTGCGATTTCTGAGGCTGGTGACTCGGATGAACTTATCCTCCGCAGCAGAGGTGACTCTTGGTCTTCCTTTCCTGGGGCGGTCCTCATGTGATCCAAATTCTTTGTAGTGCTTGATGGTTTTTGCAACTGCACTTGGAGACACTTTCAAAGTTTTACCAATTTTTCGGACTGACTGACCATCATTTCTTAAAGTAACAATGGCCATTCGTTTTTCTTTACTTAGCTGCTTTTTTCTTGCCATAATACAAATTCTAACAGTCTATTCAGTAGGACTATCAGCTTTGTATCCACCTGACTTCTGCACAACACAACTGATGGTCCCACCCCATTTATAAGGCAAGAAATCCCACTTATTAAACCTGACATGGCACATCTGTGAAGTGAAAACCATTTCAAGTGACTACCTCTTGAAGCTCATCCAGAGGATGCCAAGAGTGTGCAAAGCAGTAATCAAAGCAGAAGGAGGCTACTTTGAAGAACCAAGAATAGAAGACAGATTTCTGTTGTTTCACACTTTTTTGTTAAGTATATAATTCCACATGTGATAATTCATAGTTTTGATGCCTACAGTGTGAATCTACGATTTTCATAGTCATGAAAATACAGAAAACTCTTTGTGTCCAAACTTTTGGTCTGTACTATCCATATCTATCTATCTATCTATCTATCTATCTATCTCCTATCTATCTATCTATCTATCTATCTATCTATCTATCTATCTATCTATCTATCTTTTAAAAAAAAAACCATTTTCTCACTATAATAGAATGCAATTATATTAATGTAAGGCCATGCATTATAAGATTCTGTACTTGTAATACATTCATGCTGAATTCGTTTATTTGCACTAAAATGCCTTTTTTTCTTTGTAAGTTGAACTGCTATTAATAAAATTGTACGGCTCATGACTTTGTACATTACCCTGGCCCCGTTTCTAGCGCTTCTTTTCACCGTGAGCAGCTTATTTACCAGTAAATTATGTTAGGTCAAATTCATGTCAGTGAGTAAAAAAACAAGCACAGTAACCTGTTGTTTCCAGAACAAAGCCTTATAGACAAGTGTTCTTCCATTTACAGAATGTTTTTGTAGCATGTAGTAAGAGGGAAAACACTACAAAAAAAGTCTATGAATTTCCAGTAGTTAATGACAGAGGCTCCTTTTTATATTTATGTATGGTCTGGAGGAGGACATTATAGTGTATCATGGCCACTATAGGGATGTTATACATTGTGGGGGCACAAGAGACATGAGTGAGTGCATCTAACTACCTGGAAATTTACCACGTAACATGTAGAATGCCACACATTGCAACCCTTTTTTCAGTCCTTTGAAAGTTGGGAGGTCTTGTTGGAAAGTGAACCTTTTTCCTCTGGGCTTTTTTGTGGTGTCGGTGCTCTGCCTCTTCAGTGACGTATGGCAATCTCCTGTGATGTCATGCACCCTGGATCAATGCTGAGGCCTGTGATTGGGCCTGAGTCATGACATGGGCATGTGAAGCGTCATGAATGTAAGGGTATGTTGACACGGGGCTTTTTGGAGTGGATTTTGACACGGAATCCGCCTCTAAATCCAGCTCCAAAAATGGCTCACTTTGACTTCAATGGGAGCCGCTCACTTCATTTTTCCGCTAGCTAGTAGCAGAAAAAAGAAGCAAGCTGCCCTATCTTGCTGCAGCTGATTCAGCCGTGGCGTCCGTGGAGCGAGGCTCCCTCCCTATTAGACCCATTCTTTGGTCCTAATCGGGATTAGACCCATTCTTCGGTGCACTGCACTGGCATCCCATCATGGCTAGCCACGGGGAAGTGTTCAAACATGAAATGCAAATTCCACCTTGTGAACATACCCTAACCCTAACAGGGCCTCAGTCATGACATGGGCATGCAAAGCGTCATGAATGTAAGGATATGTTCACACAGAGCTTTTTGGAGTGGATTTTGACTTCAATGGGAGCTGCTCGCTTTTTTTTTCACTAGCTACGGATTTCACGGCTGACTTAGTCGCGGTGTCTGCTGACCGGGCTCCCTCCCGATTAGACCCATTATTCAGGCCTATTCGGGATTAGAACCATTCTTCAGTGCATTGCACTGGCATCCCGTCGTGGCTAGCCACGCAGAAGTGTTCACAGGCGGAATGCAAAATCCACCATGTGAACATACCCTAACATTGCTACTTGCCCTTTATTCATATCAGGCCCAGGCCTAGTCTGGGCCCAGGAGAGTTTGTTTAGTGTGAGGTTCCATCTAAATGAGGCCACCTTGTCAGGGCAGATGGGCTTTTATTATTTGATCAAATATGTACAACCAAGAACCTCTACATTATATAGGTATTCTTTATATGGCCTGGTTCTATATTTTCTGGATTTTTCTGTCTATATGCAGGTCTGCAATGCTGCTGCAATATATATATCTAACCTGAATTTACATGGTGGGAAGGAGTTAAAACCACTGTCACGCTTGCAGATATGGAAGTAAGAGCCAGCGGCTAGTATTAATAATATATTAAAGCTCATCACAGTTTACTATCGCACTATTGCTATTAGTAACTGACTGCAGAGATCTTTCCAATGTCCTTCTAAAATGCATTGAATTCATCCTGGTTATTGCCTGGAGCCAGGCACCTCTCTGATCTCTATATCATATCACTGAGTGTACAGAGAGTGTTAATGCACACAAGACCTGCTCTTCACAAATCAAAGGGCACCGATATCCCTGAACAATTGCATTCATGAGCCAGTGAAGCTTTAGAAGTCATGATTAGACATTTTGGAGCTGCCTTTTCATGTCAAAGTGCTTGGAATGGATGAGAATATTGGTCACACAGGAGAAGACGAGCTGGTTAAACAATACTGGAGCACATAAGACAACAATATCAATTATGTACAGGGATTAGAAACTTTACGCTCTGCTCAATCCTTTAAATCTAATGGATTAACAAAATCTGAATGATAAATATTTATACATTATGGATTTATGGAAATACAATGTAAATTCTGTAACTTTGTAAAATAGATGAGTTTTTTTAAAAAACTTTTTAAAATCACAACGTGTTTCGAAGTTGAGCAGACTTCTTTATCTGGTCATCTGTGTTCATTGATCGAACATTGAACATTGATACAGTCAATGGGTTCCAAGTGTTCTTTTCCATTGAATTTCTGTATTACAAACTAGTAATGTAATTTCCAGTGCCATAGTTCTTTAACCAAGAGCTAAGAGATATGTGGATTCTGCAACTTTGTCAATGCAGTTGGACTGCAGTGACATTGACACCAGATTGGACTTGTCACTCTCTTATTAATATTGCTTTATGGACCACTATAGATACAGGCTTGAATGATTGTCCAACTAGTTTAGTCTTGTTCTCAGTTAAATTGTCTTCTTTATCACCTTGCAAGTCTTGAACAGGCTTGTCATGGCTATAAAAAAGATGAGGCTATCTTTAAAGGTGGTATATTAAACGCATAGTCCACTGTAAATGTAATCTCCTATCCTAAGATATTTATTTTCATCACTTGCTTCTGTTCTGTAAACTGATACCCTTACCACGTGACCACAATTTTCAGAAGAACCTTTTTGTCTTCTCCCATCCTCAGGCTATTAGATCTTCTTTTAGTGGTGTGGTATATAATATACACCTAAGTGGCTCCCACACAGTATAATATACGCCACAGTGGCCCACATACAGTATGATATACTCTGCAGTGGACCACACACAGTATAATATAATATACTGTGTGGAGACCACTATGGAACATATGATACTGTATGGGGGCCATTGTGGAGTATATTATACTGTGTGAGGGCAACTGTGGAGTATATTATACTGTGTGCAAGCCACTGTGAAACATAATATACTCCACAGTGGCCCGCATACAGTATGATATACTCTGCAGTGGACCCCGCACAGTATAATATAATATACTGTGTGGAGACCACTATGGAACATATGATACTGTGTGGGGGCCATTGTGGAGTATATTATACTGTGTGTGGGCCATTGTGGAGTATATTATACTGTATGCAAGCCACTGTGAAACATAATATACTCCACAGTGGCCCCCATACAGTATAATCTGCTCCTCCACTTACATTCCCACGAGTGACCTCCATCTTCCACCGAAATACAGGCGCTGATGAGTGAGGTCATTGACCCTGCGTCAGGGCAGATGTCACAATCTTCTGTCAATGTAAGCTGTGGCCTATACTGACAGTTTTCAGTTGTATGTGAATTTACACATACAATTGAAAGAAATGCTTGCTTGTGGTGAGATCTGGGGAAGCTGTCTGGATGTCCCTTTAGCGAGTAATTGAGAAACCTGGCTTGGGAAAAGGTGCCATAAGTTCACCACCATGAGTATAGACTGTCATGCCCTTTTCCACCCCTTAGGTGACCTTGATGGACACATCTTTTTTCAATTGTACTATTTAACTATGTATTTGAGTGTGAATGTAGAGAAGGTGGGTGCAGATGTACCCCTGTGTGCTGTTCTACAGTTATCTCAGGCACCTCCATTGAAATGAACGAAGATAATGGTGTGTCTATGTCCATAGCCATTATATTCACAACTTGTGTAAACCTGTTCCTTGAGCAGTGGTGGTCACAATGATTGGACTTCCATCCATCTGCAATTCATCTTTTATCCTATTGACAGAGGGTGAATATTATTCGTGGCCAAACTTTAAGGCTAGTGTTATGCCTGCTAACAACCTATATATTAGTATCCTAGGTAATTAAAGGGAACCTGTCACCAGGAGAAGCTGAACCGCTTGATAAATAGCTTTGTGGGAAAACATGTAGCTTTGCATCTTTCAGCTTCTTTTCTAATACACTTCTAGTCAGTACAGACAAAATAAAGAAACAGCTCCCAAATCCTTTAGGGATTGTTTTAAGGGGTTGTCCCACGTCGCATACTCACCAGTCTTCGTTGCTGTAAATTCTTCTTTCTTCTGGCTTTGTTGCGTCATTGGTGGGCGGGGTCACATATGCAAAGCCAGCGGCGAGATGCCGCCGGCCCTGCGTGCACGCTCATAGACCAGTCTAGCCTTCACAATGCGAATACAGACCTGGCATCAGCCTCTCTCTATTACAGCGGATACCGGGTCTGTATTCGCATTGTGAAGGCTAGACTGGTCTATGAGCATGCACGCAGGGCCAGCGGCATCTCACCGCTTGGCTTTGCATATGTGAATACAGACCCGGCATCCGCTGTAATAGAGAGGTGGATGCCGGGGAGTGTAGACGCCGGCACAGATGCCGTACAGATGCCAGCAACATCGCTATGCTCCTGCCCTGCATGAAGCCAGCCGCGGCAGAAGCGATGCTGTTATTCCGCTCCTCTGCCCCCCGCGGAATAGCAGCATCGCTCCTGCAGCTGCTGGCTTCATGCAGGGCAGGAGCATAGCAATGTTGCAGCATCTGTGCTGGTGTCTAACCGTCCCTGGCATCCGCCTCTCTATTACAGCGGATGCCGGGTCTGTATTGGCGGCCCCTTCCCCCCAAAGGGTAAGCTACCCCCCCCTCCAGGCTCGCTCCCGTGCACTTAGCCCCTCCTCCCTCCCCCCTGAGAGCAGGCTGATACATCACTTGACTTATGACCAGATAAGTCAAGGGTAGAGATGAGCGAACAGTGTTCTATCGAACTCATGTTCGATCGGATATTAGGCTGTTCGGCATGTTCGAATCGAATCGAACACCGCGTGGTAAAGTGCGCCATTACTCGATTCCCCTCCCACCTTCCCTGGCGCCTTTTTTGCTCCAATAACAGCGCAGGGTAGGTGGGACAGGAACTACAACACCGGTGACGTTGAAAAAAGTAGGCAAAACCCATTGGCTGCCGAAAACATGTGACCTCTAATTTAAAAGAACAGCGCCGCCCAGGTTCGCGTCATTCTGAGCTTGCAATTCACCGAGGACGGAGGTTTCCGTCCAGCTAGCTAGGGCTTAGATTCTGGGTAGGCAGGGACAGGCTAGGATAGGAAGGAGAAGACAACCAACAGCTCTTATAAGAGCTAAATTCCAGGGAGAAGCTTGTCAGTGTAACGTGGCACTGACGGGCTCAATCGCCGCAACCCAGCTTTCCCAGGATCCTGAATGGAATACACTGTCAGTGTATTCCCGTATACCCGATATATACCCCGATACCCGTTCCAACGGTGTGCCCCCCCACCTTCACCCCAGAAATACCCTGCAAGTCCCCTAGCAATAGAATTGGGGCTATATACACCCACAATTTTTACTACTGGTATACAGTGCCATTGTCTGACTGGGAATTCAAAGAATATATTGGGAATACAAATACCCTCATTTCTTGCTACTGCCATATAGTGCCAGTTTCTGACTGGTAATTCAAAGAATATATTGGGGTTACGTGCACCCACAATTTTTACTACTGGTATACAGTGCCATTGTCTGACTGGGAATTCAAAGAATATATTGGGAATACAAATACCCTCATTTCTTGCTACTGCCATATAGTGCCAGTTTCTGACTGGTAATTCAAAGAATATATTGGGGTTACGTGCACCCACAATTTTTACTACTGGTATACAGTGCCATTGTCTGACTGGGAATTCAAAGAGTATATTGGGAATACAAATACCCTCATTTCTTGCTACTGCCATATAGTGCCAGTTTCTGACTGGTAATTCAAAGAATATATTGGGGTTACGTGCACCCACAATTTTTACTACTGGTATACAGTGCCATTGTCTGACTGGGAATTCAAAGAGTATATTGGGAATACAAATACCCTCATTTCTTGCTACTGCCATATAGTGCCAGTTTCTGACTGGGAATTCAAAGAATATATTGGGGTTACGTGCACCCACAATTTTTACTACTGGTATACAGTGCCATTGTCTGACTGGGAATTCAAAGAATATATTGGGGTTATAAATACCCTCATTTCTTGCTACTGCCATATAGTGCCAGTTTCTGACTGGTAATTCAAAGAATATATTGGGGTTACGTGCACCCACAATTTTTACTACTGGTATACAGTGCCATTGTCTGACTGGGAATTCAAAGAATATATTGGGGTTATAAATACCCTCATTTCTTGCTACTGCCATATAGTGCCAGTTTCTGACTGGTAATTCAAAGAATATATTGGGGTTACGTGCACCCACAATTTTTACTACTGGTATACAGTGCCATTGTCTGACTGGGAATTCAAAGAATATATTGGGAATACAAATACCCTCATTTCTTGCTACTGCCATATAGTGCCAGTTTCTGACTGGTAATTCAAAGAATATATTGGGGTTACGTGCACCCACAATTTTTACTACTGGTATACAGTGCCATTGTCTGACTGGGAATTCAAAGAATATATTGGGAATACAAATACCCTCATTTCTTGCTACTGCCATATAGTGCCAGTGTCTGACTGGTAATTCAAAGAATATATTGGGGTTACGTGCACCCACAATTTTTACTACTGGTATACAGTGCCATTGTCTGAATGGGAATTCAAAGAATATATTGGGAATACAAATACCCTCATTTCTTGCTACTGCCATATAGTGCCAGTGTCTGACTGGGAATTCAAAGAATATATTGGGGTTACGTGCACCCACAATTTTTACTACTGGTATACAGTGCCATTGTCTGACTGGGAATTCAAAGAGTATATTGGGAATACAAATACCCTCATTTCTTGCTACTGCCATATAGTGCCAGTTTCTGACTGGTAATTCAAAGAATATATTGGGGTTACGTGCACCCACAATTTTTACTACTGGTATACAGTGCCATTGTCTGACTGGGAATTCAAAGAGTATATTGGGAATACAAATACCCTCATTTCTTGCTACTGCCATATAGTGCCAGTTTCTGACTGGGAATTCAAAGAATATATTGGGGTTACGTGCACCCACAATTTTTACTACTGGTATACAGTGCCATTGTCTGACTGGGAATTCAAAGAATATATTGGGGTTATAAATACCCTCATTTCTTGCTACTGCCATATAGTGCCAGTTTCTGACTGGTAATTCAAAGAATATATTGGGGTTACGTGCACCCACAATTTTTACTACTGGTATACAGTGCCATTGTCTGACTGGGAATTCAAAGAGTATATTGGGAATACAAATACCCTCATTTCTTGCTACTGCCATATAGTGCCAGTTTCTGACTGGTAATTCAAAGAATATATTGGGGTTACGTGCACCCACAATTTTTACTACTGGTATACAGTGCCATTGTCTGACTGGGAATTCAAAGAGTATATTGGGAATACAAATACCCTCATTTCTTGCTACTGCCATATAGTGCCAGTTTCTGACTGGTAATTCAAAGAATATATTGGGGTTACGTGCACCCACAATTTTTACTACTGGTATACAGTGCCATTGTCTGACTGGGAATTCAAAGAGTATATTGGGAATACAAATACCCTCATTTCTTGCTACTGCCATATAGTGCCAGTTTCTGACTGGTAATTCAAAGAATATATTGGGGTTACGTGCACCCACAATTTTTACTACTGGTATACAGTGCCATTGTCTGACTGGGAATTCAAAGAGTATATTGGGAATACAAATACCCTCATTTCTTGCTACTGCCATATAGTGCCAGTTTCTGACTGGTAATTCAAAGAATATATTGGGGTTACGTGCACCCACAATTTTTACTACTGGTATACAGTGCCATTGTCTGACTGGGAATTCAAAGAATATATTGGGGTTATAAATACCCTCATTTCTTGCTACTGCCATATAGTGCCAGTTTCTGACTGGTAATTCAAAGATTATATTGGGGTTACGTGCACCCACAATTTTTACTACTGGTATACAGTGCCATTGTCTGACTGGGAATTCAAAGAGTATATTGGGAATACAAATACCCTCATTTCTTGCTACTGCCATATAGTGCCAGTTTCTGACTGGTAATTCAAAGAATATATTGGGGTTACGTGCACCCACAATTTTTACTACTGGTATACAGTGCCATTGTCTGACTGGGAATTCAAAGAATATATTGGGGTTATAAATACCCTCATTTCTTGCTACTGCCATATAGTGCCAGTTTCTGACTGGTAATTCAAAGAATATATTGGGGTTACGTGCACCCACAATTTTTACTACTGGTATACAGTGCCATTGTCTGACTGGGAATTCAAAGAGTATATTGGGAATACAAATACCCTCATTTCTTGCTACTGCCATATAGTGCCAGTGTCTGACTGGGAATTCAAAGAATATATTGGGGTTACGTGCACCCACAATTTTTACTACTGGTATACAGTGCCAATTTCTAACTAGGAATTCAAAATGCGCAAGGCTCCCGGAAAGGGACGTGGACGAGGCCGTGGGCGAGGTCGGGGGAATGGTTCTGGGGAGCAAGGTAGCAGTGAAGCCACAGGGCGTCCCGTGCCTACTCCTGTGGGGCAGCAAGCATTGCGCCACTCCACAGTGCCAGGGTTGCTTGCCACATTAACTAAACTGCAGGGTACAAACCTTAGTAGGCCCGAGAACCAGGAACAGGTCTTGCAATGGCTGTCAGAGAACGCTTACAGCACATTGTCCAGCAGCCAGTCAGACTCTGCCTCCTCTCCTCCTATTACCCAACAGTCTTGTCTTCCTTCCTCCCAAAATTCCGAAGCTTTACAGAACAATAACCCAAACTGTCCCTGCTCCCCAGAGCTGTTCTCCGCTCCTTTCATTGTCCCTCAACCTGCCTCTCCACGTCACGATTCCACGAACCTAACAGAGGAGCATCTGTGTCCAGATGCTCAAACACTAGAGTCTCCTCCATCTCCGTTCGATTTGGTGGTGGATGACCAGCAACCCACCCTCATCGACGATGATGTGACGCAGTTGCCGTCAGGGCATCCAGTTGACCGGCGCATTGTGCGGGAGGAGGAGATGAGACAGGAGTTGGAAGAGGAAGTGGTGGATGATGAGGACACTGACCCGACCTGGACAGGGGGGATGTCAAGCGGGGAAAGTAGTGTGGATGTTGAGGCAGGTGCAGCACCAAAAAGGGTAGCTAGAGGCAGAGGCAGAGGTCAGCAGCTTAGGCGAAGCCAGGCCACACCCGGAATCTCCCAAGATGTTCCAGTTCGTACCCAGCCCCGAAAAACTCCCACCTCGAGGGCACGTTTCTCGAAGGTGTGGAGTTTTTTCAAGGAATGCGCCGAGGACAGATATAGTGTTGTCTGCACAATTTGCCTCTCGAAATTGATTAGGGGCTCTGAGAAGAGCAACCTGTCCACCACTTCAATGCGCCGTCATTTGGAATCCAAGCACTGGAATCAGTGGCAGGCAGCAACGGCAGGACAAAGGCCGCCTGCCGTTCACGCCACTGCCACTGCCTCTGCCACTGCCTCTGCCACTGCCACTGCTGACTGTGCTGGCGATGCACTCCAGAGGACGAGCCAGGACACCACTTCATCTGCCTCCGCCACTTTGTTGACTTCTACCTCATCCTCCCCTGGTCCTGTCTTATCTCCTTCTCCTGCACCATCAAAGGCACCATCAGGCGTTTCTTTACAACAACCCACCATCTCTCAGACATTGGAGCGGCGGCAGAAATACACTGCTAACCACCCACACGCGCAAGCCTTGAACGCCAACATCGCTAAACTGCTGGCCCAGGAGATGTTGGCGTTCCGGCTTGTTGAAACTCCCGCCTTCCTGGACCTGATGGCAACTGCGGCACCTCGCTATGCCGTCCCTAGCCGTCACTACTTCTCCCGGTGTGCCGTCCCCGCCTTGCACCAGCACATGTCACTCAACATCAGGCGGGCCCTTAGTTCCGCGCTTTGCACAAAGGTCCACTTGACCACCGACGCGTGGACAAGTGCATGCGGACAGGGACGCTACATTTCACTGACGGCACACTGGGTGAATGTAGTTGAGGCTGGGACTGCTTCCCAAACTGGCCCGGTGTACCTCGTCTCCCCGCCTAACATTCCTGGCAGGGACACGAGAAGAACACCCCCCTCCTCCTCCTCCTCTACCGCCTCCTCCTCCGCCACCGCCTCCTCCTCCGCCACCGCCTCCTCCTCCGCTGTTAGATTGACCCCAGCTACGAGTTGGAAACGTTGCAGCACTGGCGTTGGTAGACGTCAGCAGGCTGTGCTGAAGCTGATCAGCTTGGGGGACAGACAGCACACTGCCTCCGAGGTGAGGGATGCCCTCCTCGATGAGACGGCAATATGGTTTGAGCCGCTGCACCTGGGCCCAGGCATGGTCGTTTGTGATAACGGCCGGAACCTGGTAGCAGCTCTGGAGCTTGCCGGACTCCAACATGTTCCATGCCTGGCCCACGTCTTCAACCTAGTGGTGCAACGTTTCCTAAAGAGCTACCCCAATGTTCCAGAGCTACTGGTGAAAGTGCGGCGCATGTGCGCCCACTTTCGCAAGTCGACAGTAGCCGCTGCTAGCTTAAAATCTCTCCAGCAACGCCTGCATGTGCCACAACACCGGCTTTTGTGCGACGTCCCCACACGCTGGAACTCAACGTTTCAGATGTTGAATAGAGTGGTTGAGCAGCAGAGACCTTTGATGGAATACCAGCTACAAAACCCTAGGGTGCCACAAAGTCAGCTGCCTCAGTTTCACATCCATGAGTGGCCATGGATGAGAGACCTTTGTGACATCCTACGGGTCTTTGAGGAGTCCACAAGGAGGGTGAGCTCTGAGGATGCGATGGTGAGCCTTACAATCCCGCTCTTGTGTGTTCTGAGAGAATCCCTGATTGACATCAGGGATAACTCAGATCACACAGAGGAGTTAGGGATAGCATCCGATCCGTCACAGCTGGAGAGTAGGTCCACACATCTGTCCGCTTCACTGCGTTTAATGGAGGAGGAGGAGGAGGAGGAGGAGGAAGAAGAGTTGTCCGATGATGTGATGGTGATACAGGAGGCTTCCGGGCAACTTCGAATCGTCCCATTGTTGCAGCGCGGATGGGTAGACATGGAGGATGAGGAGGAAATGGAGATTGAACTTTCCGGTGGGGCCAGAGGAGTCATGCCAACTAACACTGTGGCAGACATGGCTGAGTTCATGTTGGGGTGCTTTACAACCGACAAGCGTATTGTCAAAATCATGGAGGACAACCAGTACTGGATCTTTGCTATCCTTGACCCCCGGTATAAAAACAACATCTCGTCTTTTATTCCGGTAGAGGGGAGGGCCAATCGCATCAATGCTTGCCACAGGCAATTGGTGCAGAATATGATGGAGATGTTTCCAGCATGTGACGTTGGCGGCAGGGAGGGCAGTTCCTCCAGTAGGCAACCAAGTTCTCACCGGTCCACACAAACGAGGGGCACACTGTCTAAGGTCTGGGACACCTTGATGGCACCCCCTCGCCAAAGTGCCGCCACGGAGGGTCCTAGTGTCACCAGGCGTGAGAAGTATAGGCGCATGTTGCGGGAATACCTTTCCGACCACAGCCCTGTCCTCTCCGACCCCTCTGCGCCCTACACGTATTGGGTGTCGAAGTTGGACCTGTGGCTTGAACTTGCCCTATATGCCTTGGAGGTGCTGTCCTGTCCTGCCGCCAGCGTCCTATCTGAGAGGGTGTTCAGTGCAGCCGGTGGCATCATCACTGACAAGCGCACCCGTCTGTCAGCTGAGAGTGCCGACCGGCTCACTTTGATAAAAATGAACCACCACTGGGTAGAGCCGTCATTTTTGTGCCCACCTGTGTAAAGCACCCCAACATGAAACTCCATGTCTGTACTCAACCTCTCCAATTCCTCCGCATCCTCATACTCATCCACCATAAGCGTTGCACAATTCTGCTAATACTAGGCTCCCTCCAACATGATTTCCCCCAACTCTGCTGGTTAGAGGCTCCCTCCACCCTGATTTCCACCAACTCTGCTGGTTAGAGGCTCCCTCCACCCTGCTTTCCCACAACTCTGCTGGTTAGAGGCTCCTTCCACCATGAATTTGCCCAAACTGGGCTGTTTAGAGGCTCCCTCCACCATGAATTGGTCCAAACTGGGCTGTTTAGAGGCTCCCTCCACCATGAATTTGCCCAAACTGGGCTGTTTAGAGGCTCCCTCCACCATGAATTGGTCCAAACTGGGTTTTTTAGAGGCTCCCTCCACCATTAATTGGTCCAAACTGGGCTGGTTAGAGGCTCCCTCCACCATGAATTTGCCCAAACTGGGCTGTTTAGAGGCTCCCTCCACCATGAATTTGCCCAAACTGGGCTGGTTAGAGGCTCCCTCCACCATGAATTGGTCCAAACTGGGTTTTTTAGAGGCTCCCTCCACCATGAATTGGTCCAAACTGGGCTGGTTAGAGGCTCCCTCCACCATGAATTTGCCCAAACTGGGCTGTTTAGAGGCTCCCTCCACCATGAATTTGCCCAAACTGGGCTGGTTAGAGGCTCCCTCCACCATGAATTGGTCCAAACGGGTTTTTAGAGGCTCCCTTCACCATGAATTGGTCCAAACTGGGCTGGTTAGAGGCTCCCTCCACCATGAATTGGTCCAAACTGGGTTTTTTAGAGGCTCCCTCCACCATTAATTGGTCCAAACTGGGCTGGTTAGAGGCTCCCTCCACCATGAATTTGCCCAAACTGGGCTGTTTAGAGGCTCCCTCCACCATGAATTTGCCCAAACTGGGCTGGTTAGAGGCTCCCTCCACCATGAATTGGTCCAAACGGGTTTTTAGAGGCTCCCTTCACCATGAATTGGTCCAAACTTGGCTGTTTAGAGGCTCCCTCCACCATGAATTGGTCCAAACTGGGGTGGTTAGAGGCTCCCTCCACCATTAATTGGTCCAAACTGGGCTGGTTAGAGGCTCCCTCCACCATTAATTGGTCCAAACTGGGCTGGTTAGAGGCTCCCTCCACCATTAATTGGTCCAAACTGGGCTGGTTAGAGGCTCCCTCCACCATGAATTTGCCCAAACTGGGCTGTTTAGAGGCTCCCTCCACCATGAATTTGCCCAAACTGGGATGTTTAGAGGCTCCCTCCACCATGAATTGGTCCAAACTGGGTTTTTTAGAGGCTCCCTCCACCATGAATTGGTCCAAACTGGGCTGGTTAGAGGCTCCCTCCACCATGAATTGGTCCAAACTGGGGTGGTTAGAGGCTCCCTCCACCATTAATTGGTCCAAACTGGGCTGGTTAGAGGCTCCCTCCACCATGAATTGGTCCAAACTGGGCTGGTTAGAGGCTCCCTCCACCATGAATTGGTCCAAACTGGGGTGGTTAGAGGCTCCCTCCACCATTAATTGGTCCAAACTGGGCTGGTTAGAGGCTCCCTCCACCATGAATTGGTCCAAACGGGTTTTTAGAGGCTCCCTTCACCATGAATTGGTCCAAACTTGGCTGTTTAGAGGCTCCCTCCACCATGAATTGGTCCAAACTTGGCTGTTTAGAGGCTCCCTCCACCATGAATTGGTCCAAACTGGGTTTTTTAGAGGCTCCCTCCACCATGAATTTGCCCAAACTGGGCTGTTTAGAGGCTCCCTCCACCATGAATTTGCCCAAACTGGGCTGGTTAGAGGCTCCCTCCACCATGAATTGGTCCAAACGGGTTTTTAGAGGCTCCCTTCACCATGAATTGGTCCAAACTTGGCTGTTTAGAGGCTCCCTCCACCATGAATTGGTCCAAACTTGGCTGTTTAGAGGCTCCCTCCACCATGAATTGGTCCAAACTGGGTTTTTTAGAGGCTCCCTCCACCATGAATTTGCCCAAACTGGGCTGTTTAGAGGCTCCCTCCACCATGAATTTGCCCAAACTGGGCTGGTTAGAGGCTCCCTCCACCATGAATTGGTCCAAACTGGGGTTTTTAGAGGCTCCCTCCACCATGAATTGGTCCAAACTTGGCTGTTTAGAGGCTCCCTCCACCATGAATTGGTCCAAACTGGGGTGGTTAGAGGTTCCCTCCACCATTAATTGGTCCAAACTGGGCTGGTTAGAGGCTCCCTCCACCATTAATTGGTCCAAACTGGGCTGGTTAGAGGCTCCCTCCACCATGAATTTGCCCAAACTGGGCTGTTTAGAGGCTCCCTCCACCATGAATTTGCCCAAACTGGGCTGTTTAGAGGCTCCCTCCACCATGAATTGGTCCAAACTGGGTTTTTTAGAGGCTCCCTCCACCATGAATTGGTCCAAACTTGGCTGGTTAGAGGCTCCCTCCACCATGAATTGGTCCAAACTGGGGTGGTTAGAGGCTCCCTCCACCATTAATTGGTCCAAACTGGGCTGGTTAGAGGCTCCCTCCACCATTAATTGGTCCAAACTGGGCTGGTTAGAGGCTCCCTCCACCATGAATTTGCCCAAACTGGGCTGTTTAGAGGCTCCCTCCACCATGAATTTGCCCAAACTGGGCTGGTTAGAGGCTCCCTCCACCATGAATTGGTCCAAACTGGGGTTTTTAGAGGCTCCCTCCACCATGAATTGGTCCAAACTTGGCTGTTTAGAGGCTCCCTCCACCATGAATTGGTCCAAACTGGGGTGGTTAGAGGCTCCCTCCACCATTAATTGGTCCAAACTGGGCTGGTTAGAGGCTCCCTCCACCATTAATTGGTCCAAACTGGGCTGGTTAGAGGCTCCCTCCACCATGAATTTGCCCAAACTGGGCTGGTTAGAGGCTCCCTCCACCATGAATTGGTCCAAACTGGGGTGGTTAGAGGCTCCCTCCACCATTAATTGGTCCAAACTGGGCTGGTTAGAGGCTCCCTCCACCATTAATTGGTCCAAACTGGGCTGGTTAGAGGCTCCCTCCACCATTAATTGGTCCAAACCGGGCTGGTTAGAGGCTCCCTCCACCATGAATTTGCCCAAACTGGGCTGTTTAGAGGCTCCCTCCACCATGAATTTGCCCAAACTGGGCTGTTTAGAGGCTCCCTCCACCATGAATTTGCCCAAACTGGGCTGGTTAGAGGCTCCCTCCACCATGAATTGGTCCAAACTGGGTTTTTTAGAGGCTCCCTCCACCATGAATTGGTCCAAACTGGGCTGGTTAGAGGCTCCCTCCACCATGAATTGGTCCAAACTGGGGTGGTTAGAGGCTCCCTCCACCATTAATTGGTCCAAACTGGGCTGGTTAGAGGCTCCCTCCACCATTAATTGGTCCAAACTGGGCTGGTTAGAGGCTCCCTCCACCATGAATTTGCCCAAACTGGGCTGTTTAGAGGCTCCTTCCACCATGAATTTGCCCAAACTGGGCTGGTTAGAGGCTCCCTCCACCATGAATTGGTCCAAACTGGGGTTTTTAGAGGCTCCCTCCACCATGAATTGGTCCAAACTTGGCTGTTTAGAGGCTCCCTCCACCATGAATTGGTCCAAACTGGGGTGGTTAGAGGCTCCCTCCACCATTAATTGGTCCAAACTGGGCTGGTTAGAGGCTCCCTCCACCATTAATTGGTCCAAACTGGGCTGGTTAGAGGCTCCCTCCACCATGAATTTGCCCAAACTGGGCTGGTTAGAGGCTCCCTCCACCATGAATTGGTCCAAACTGGGGTGGTTAGAGGCTCCCTCCACCATTAATTGGTCCAAACTGGGCTGGTTAGAGGCTCCCTCCACCATTAATTGGTCCAAACTGGGCTGGTTAGAGGCTCCCTCCACCATTAATTGGTCCAAACTGGGCTGGTTAGAGGCTCCCTCCACCATGAATTTGCCCAAACTGGGCTGTTTAGAGGCTCCCTCCACCATGAATTTGCCCAAACTGGGCTGGTTAGAGGCTCCCTCCACCATGAATTGGTCCAAACGGGTTTTTAGAGGCTCCCTTCACCATGAATTGGTCCAAACTTGGCTGTTTAGAGGCTCCCTCCACCATGAATTGGTCCAAACTTGGCTGTTTAGAGGCTCCCTCCACCATGAATTGGTCCAAACTGGGTTTTTTAGAGGCTCCCTCCACCATGAATTTGCCCAAACTGGGCTGTTTAGAGGCTCCCTCCACCATGAATTTGCCCAAACTGGGCTGGCTAGAGGCTCCCTCCACCATGAATTGGTCCAAACTGGGGTTTTTAGAGGCTCCCTCCACCATGAATTGGTCCAAACTTGGCTGTTTAGAGGCTCCCTCCACCATGAATTGGTCCAAACTGGGGTGGTTAGAGGCTCCCTCCACCATTAATTGGTCCAAACTGGGCTGGTTAGAGGCTCCCTCCACCATTAATTGGTCCAAACTGGGCTGGTTAGAGGCTCCCTCCACCATGAATTTGCCCAAACTGGGCTGTTTAGAGGCTCCCTCCACCATGAATTTGCCCAAACTGGGCTGTTTAGAGGCTCCTTCCACCATGAATTGGTCCAAACTGGGTTTTTTAGAGGCTCCCTCCACCATGAATTGGTCCAAACTGGGCTGGTTAGAGGCTCCCTCCACCATGAATTGGTCCAAACTGGGGTGGTTAGAGGCTCCCTCCACCATTAATTGGTCCAAACTGGGCTGGTTAGAGGCTCCCTCCACCATTAATTGGTCCAAACTGGGCTGGTTAGAGGCTCCCTCCACCATTAATTGGTCCAAACTGGGCTGGTTAGAGGCTCCCTCCACCATGAATTTGCCCAAACTGGGCTGTTTAGAGGCTCCCTCCACCATGAATTTGCCCAAACTGGGCTGGTTAGAGGCTCCCTCCACCATGAATTGGTCCAAACTGGGGTTTTTAGAGGCTCCCTCCACCATGAATTGGTCCAAACTTGGCTGTTTAGAGGCTCCCTCCACCATTAATTGGTCCAAACTGGGCTGGTTAGAGGCTCCCTCCACCATGAATTGGTCCAAACTGGGTTTTTTAGAGGCTCCCTCCACCATGAATTTGCCCAAACTGGGCTGTTTAGAGGCTCCCTCCACCATGAATTGGTCCAAACTGGGGTGGTTAGAGGCTCCCTCCACCATTAATTGGTCCAAACTGGGCTAGTTAGAGGCTCTCTCCACCATTAATTGGTCCAAACTGGGCTGGTTAGAGGCTCCCTCCACCATGAATTTGCCCAAACTGGGCTGGTTAGAGGCTCCCTCCACCATTAATTGGTCCAAACTGGGCTGGTTAGAGGCTCCCTCCACCATGAATTTGCCCAAACTGGGCTGTTTAGAGGCTCCCTCCACCATGAATTTGCCCAAACTGGGCTGTTTAGAGGCTCCCTCCACCATGAATTGGTCCAAACTGGGTTTTTTAGAGGCTCCCTCCACCATGAATTGGTCCAAACTGGGCTGGTTAGAGGCTCCCTCCACCATGAATTGGTCCAAACTGGGGTGGTTAGAGGCTCCCTCCACCATTAATTGGTCCAAACTGGGCTGGTTAGAGGCTCCCTCCACCATTAATTGGTCCAAACTGGGCTGGTTAGAGGCTCCCTCCACCATTAATTGGTCCAAACTGGGCTGGTTAGAGGCTCCCTCCACCATGAATTTGCCCAAACTGGGCTGTTTAGAGGCTCCCTCCACCATGAATTTGCCCAAACTGGGCTGGTTAGAGGCTCCCTCCACCATGAATTGGTCCAAACTGGGGTTTTTAGAGGCTCCCTCCACCATGAATTGGTCCAAACTTGGCTGTTTAGAGGCTCCCTCCACCATTAATTGGTCCAAACTGGGCTGGTTAGAGGCTCCCTCCACCATGAATTGGTCCAAACTGGGTTTTTTAGAGGCTCCCTCCACCATGAATTTGCCCAAACTGGGCTGGTTAGAGGCTCCCTCCACCATGAATTGGTCCAAACTGGGGTGGTTAGAGGCTCCCTCCACCATTAATTGGTCCAAACTGGGCTGGTTAGAGGCTCTCTCCACCATTAATTGGTCCAAACTGGGCTGGTTAGAGGCTCCCTCCACCATGAATTTGCCCAAACTGGGCTGGTTAGAGGCTCCCTCCACCATGAATTGGTCCAAACTGGGTTTTTTAGAGGCTCCCTCCACCATTAATTGGTCCAAACTGGGCTGGTTAGAGGCTCCCTCCACCATGAATTGGTCCAAACTGGGGTTTTTAGAGGCTCCCTCCACCATGAATTTGCCCAAACTCTGCTGGTTAGAGGCTCAATCCACCCTGATTTTCAAAACAAAGTTGGTGCCAACCTCAACTTACTACAAGGGCCAAATTCACTGCTGGTGACAAGCTCTCCTCACTGCAAGTGCCAAATACACATGTTTCAAGGTGTTTTCCTACTGTCAGAGAGGTGGTATTGAGTGTGTAAAGTGTGTAGTTGTTAGGCTGTGATGTTGGGGTAATAGAGGGTCTTTGGTGTGTTAGATGCCCCCAGACATGCTTCCCCTGCTGTCCCAGTGTCATTCCAGAGGTGTTGGCATCATTTCCTGGGGTGTCATAGTGGACTTGGTGACCCTCCAGACACGGATTTGGGTTTCCCCCTTAACGAGTATCTGTTCCCCATAGACTATAATGGGGTTCGAAACCCGTTCGAACACACGAACATTGAGCGGCTGTTCGAATCGAATTTCGAACCTCGAACATTTTAGTGTTCGCTCATCTCTAGTCAAGGGATGTGTAAAAAAAAAAATTAATAAAGTAAGATAGTGGGCAAACAAAGCAGTTTTGCTGAAGCAATGTATTTAGGAAAAGTCTTACATTCACATTAACAAGCAGTATAGATAGGATCCTTGTGATGGGACAACCCCTTTAAGGAGAGGTTTGACTACTGCTCAGATATATTGAGTATGAGGACATTTTTTTTATGTAATGAATTTTTGTAGCATGCTTACTCTTCAAGTGACATCACTCCACCTGCCTAGGGACCTGCCTAGTCCTTGCATCCATTATTTTAAAACCACGTACTGAGTTGTTACAGATACAGTCTCCAATAAGTCCATCTAGCACTGCATGGGTTACTCTGCAATTGTTGTGTACTAAAGGAAAAGCTATCACTTCCTGAGCCAGGCATATGGTTTCCGATCAATGTAAGTTTTTTATGGTGTGATTATATTGCTCTTTGCTCCGATTAATAAAATTGCAGTATCGACCATAACATAATTACACAGGAAAATGATTTCTTGAAGATGGTCAGCTCCAGACACGAAGATCTCTAATAAGCCGCTGTCACAATGGCATTGTATTATGTTCGACTCAAAACTAGATAAACCCGATAAAGCTTTGGTGTGATGAATCAACAAGTTTATAGATTTTTAATACCCAGAAAAGGTGAGTAGAATAATTTTTAAGTTCGGATAAGGCTTAGACACTATATCATTGCATTGAGGTTATGCCTATGCAAAGTACCTGACCATGCGTTTATCTTACATGTATTTACATAGGAAAATACATAAATGAATAAATCTGACCTTGATCAAGTGCAGGATTGGACTGGTCCATGGGAGGTTACGCCGGGTTCACACCTGTACCTGGGTTTCTGTTCTCCAGGTCCTCTAGAACGGAAACCTAATCCACTGACCCAGAAAAACCTTTGGACCCCATAGACTATAATGGGGTCCACCGGGTTTCCACCCAAAAAATGCGTAAAAATGCTAAGAGAAAGTCCTACTCCAATTTAGGGATTGAAAAACCCAAACAGAATCCAGGTGCAGACAGATGCTTGGTGGGTCCAAGTAGTGGCACAATAATGAGGCACAGAAGGGGATTGTCATAGATTTATCATAGGAAACCCCCCAAAAAGGCTAATTACATCCTTCTGTTGTTGGCTGAATGTGATCGAGTTCTGAATGAGGAGAGGGGGAAACTTGTGCAAGACACATTGGGTTATGGCTTATTTCCCCCTTGAAAAATGGTTTGGGGATGTTGAAATACACCAACATTGCGGAAACAATAGACATATTGGTTGGCCAAAATTAATCTGATCTGCTGTAGGCTGGGTTCACACAGTGATTTTTGTTCAGGATTTTGATGCGAATTACACGTCGAAAACCATCTCCCATTGAAATTAATGGGATCCGGTCATGCCCTTTCTTCAGGTGGATTCATCAGCTGATTCAGCCATGGAAATCCGCCTCGCGACACTCCCTCCCAACTAAGCACATTCATTGGGGCCTAATTCGGAGCAGAATGCTGCGACTGTCTGAATCCACAACAGTCGCGGGAGGCATTTTTTGGACTGGATTCTGAGGAGGCTTCCCGCGTCAGAATCCGTCCCAAAAAACTCCATCTGAACTTACCCTTAGTCTGATATTGCCAATTTTCAGTATTCCAGACCAACACTGATCAACTTGAGCTTAAAGGCTTGTGTACACATATGTATTGCAGATGAATGTTATAAATATCCATAATATGGGGCCAATGGTCTTCTAGAGAATAAAAACGTAACTCTATGTGATTCCAATTTTTATACAAGGGGCATCAATTTTTTTTCCTTGATTTATGGGCATGTTCCAACACCTGTCATACTAAATAGGTATTCTCCCTTAGAAGAATCATACTAAAGGCAAAATATGATGTCTCAGGGAGGCACCGTATGGTTGCACACAGGATGCCTAAAGATCCATAGCACAAAAACAAAGTCATGTTCATGGTACTTGGTTCAATATACTTGACCAACAACTATTTGCCCCAAACATCCTATATACATGGATTGTCTCAGTTGAGCATGCATGCAAATGAGAAGAGGGTTGTAAGCCGGTGCCAGATACCACTCCCTTGAAAGCATGGATTGACATATAAAGGAGTTGTCCCATTACAAGGATCCTATCTATACTGCTAGTTTATGGGGATTTAAGACTTTTCCTAAATGCATTGCTTTATCAAAACTGCTTTGTTTGACCGCTATCTTAATTTATTCACTTCATTGTTTACACTCCGTTTCTATGGCCCTTGGGATTATCTGCTCATTTCCCAAGTGAAGTAGCTGCCTGCTCTGAGAGGGGGAGGGAGGGGCTGGGAGCAGCTCTGAGCTGTTTGTGTCTTTTAAGTAGGTGAGAGCTCCGGGATTTCTGAGCTCTTATCAGTCGGTTTAATTGACTTTGGCTGATAAGGGCTGAGATAGGGAGTCTGTTACCTCTGCATGTAATGCAAACTGACTCAAATCCAGCTCTGCTACATCAGCTTCACACTGTGGTAATTCATTTACAACCAATCCCGTGCAAATGAAACCCCGCCCACCAATGTGCTGAGAAAAGCAGGAAGTGAAGAGAGCACAACAGCCTGCAGGTTAGTGAACAAGCGTCATGAAAATACCCCTTTAATATGCCCACCCTTTATTTTCTGTGACATCTTTTAAAGGGAATCAGAAATCCCATATACACATTAGAAATCGGTAGGTTCGGCTAACATCCATGTAAAGTCTATGGCCAACAAGAGTCCTACGATGGTCCATTGGATATCCCACATTCAAAATTAGAAATAGAAAAATCTGTAAAGTTCCTTCTTATGACTTCTGTCTTTCCTTTATGTTCTACAACAATTGGGTGCTCACATAAGATAAACTGCTCATGTTCTTTGCCAGTTTTATCTTTGTCTGGAGCACTAACTTGTTATGTTAGAAACCTCTAATACAATATAATGTTCTACCACACGATTGAGCGAGTACAAAGGCGGCCTGCTGACTTGATAGAAGGAACACATTTTTAACTTTGCTGAATCGCCAAGTTTGAAACTTAGTAGAAAAAAACTAAAATGGCTCAAGGCTTCCTTACACCTACACAGGACGTACGGAATAAATGCATTGTTTGTAGCTTAGATTTTACCCATCAAAGAAAGTGCAGATGGTACAAATTTTATGTTCATTCTGAGATTTCTCATGGCACAGTCAGCAGAAGAGCTATCAATATTGAGCACCTTTGCCTCTTAATAGACTCCTCTGGTCACGTGCCCTGGCCTATGTGGATTTTAGCAAAGCTGTATATTTCTTTATCCACACATATAGATCTTTAACTTGATTATTAGTATTCAAGTGTGTTCTCCGGAGAAAGAGCAAAGGTTTGGATGCGGTGAAGTGGAATAAAGCGAGTTGGAAAGATTACAGAAAGCAGCGACTTAACCCTTTTTAAATCCCCCTATTCTGGATTAGACACCAATTATTAAAAAATGGGAACCATCACTTTTATGTACAGGTCATATGCTTCCTTAAGCATGTTCAAGGGAGCCACGTGCAATGCTCGGTAATAAGGGTTTTAATTGCACATTTGTGACTGTTATATACCATACATACTCAAAGCAACAGCAAATAATACAAAAAAAATCACCGGTATCCCTAGTTACAACTACTATGACTCATGGTAGAGATGTGCAAACCAGGAGAGATTGAACAGGATTCTACTTGAATTTTCCAAAAGTTTCAAGATTGAACCAAACACAAAACTTTGGTGCTTTGTCACTTATAAAGGTCTCTTTATACCCCAGAGAATAAGAAGTTGAGAGAATGTAACACACAATTATTCTCATCTTGCCTTATGCTTGGCTTTAAAGCAGGGGTCTCAAACTCGCGGCCCGTGGGCCAACTGCGGCCCTCGGGACAATAGTTTGCGGCCCCCGGCGGACATTCCGACATCTGCTTTAAGCAGTAGACAACCGGCGCTAATGTCTCCAATCGGTCCCGGGACCAATCGGAGGCATTAACCCCTCCGGCACCACGGTCAAAGGCGCGGGAGGCGCCATTTTCCCGGCGGCGCATGGGCACCACCATTTTGCCAGTGATCGCCGGCACCTGGAGCAAGCTCCAGGGCCGAGGTCACGTTGCCATGACAGCCGGGAGCCTTTACAAGGCTCCCAGGCTTGTCTGCAATCTCTTAGCATTGTAATGCATTGCATTAGTGATCAGACCCCCTGGGGTTCAGCACCCCTAGAGGGTCTAATAAATGCAAAAAAAAAAAAAAAAGTAAAAAAAAAAAATATAAAAAAAGGAGTGAATTGAGCAGAAGGTAGAAGTATAAGAATTTCCTATATATTTCCCAATCCTTTTGTAGACATTCTTGGCTTTGGCTCCAAAAACGCAGCAAAAAAAGCTCCGTTTCCACTTCCACAAAGTGGGGCCTCAGCATTAGACAATACTCTTAAGAGTAGTCCCAAGACAAAAAACAAGATTGGTGACACATTGGGTCTACAGCCTGCTGTAGAGCTAAAGTTAGAAGTAAAAGTTAAGGGACTGCCAAGCCCACATATAGAAGAAAGTTTAGAGAGAAATCCTATATATAGGCTTCACTTTGACCCGGCTTTCAGCCCTAGCTCTGTGTTCAGACTTTACATGAGTGCGCAGGAAATGATGGACTTGATAGTTTTTAAGGTGATTTGCCATTTAAATGTGAAGGGATTAGGAGTGAATAGTAAATTGTGATTCCAAGAGGAATTATATTTAGCCTTAATATATTTCCAAGATAAGACCCATTTTAATCTGAAAGCTGTGTACCGGAGTGGAAATTTTTTGCAATGCTAGACTTGCTTTGACATATTTCAAGGCATTCAGCTGTGATAATACGTCAAACCTTTGGCATGATAAGATAATGAATGTCACACAAAAAACTTCACTCTCTAAAACATACAGTTAACAGCCAACTTGAAGTGCACATATGGATGAAGAAAATGGAAACCCATTTCACCTTTAAATTTCTACAATCTTCAATTAGAAAATAGTGAGATGTTATAAGGAATCTTGGACTCAGACCGACTGTCTCATTTATATTGTTTCCAATATTAGTTATACTTTTGATATGGTTCTCTTCCCCTCTGTGTCAATGGTCAGACAGTCTAAGCAGGTTCAAAGGCTAGAGCCATGAAAGTAGTCGGCTTCCTTCTACACATATGGAGCTTTTTTCATTGTCTGCCATGATACAGGTTTGTTACATCTTACCATTCCGGATATGTCCATATGTTCCCCAAGATATAAGCCTTTAAAAATAAAACTGTCCCATGATATTGAATTGCAGTGATGTCGAAAAGTCAGCAGTCCACACCTGTCCGCTTACTACATCTCCTGCTCCTCCACAGTACCATGTAGGTTCTCTTCCTTCTGCTCTTGTTGCTTGCAATAGACCAAGCAGTAGCAAGCAAACACACCTTGGCAGGACACTAGACAAACTAGAAACTTGTCCAGACAATATGTGGCTCCTTATCCACAAAATCCATCCCAGATCGGCTCAGGAAATTTACTTGACATGAAAGAGGAACATTTTAGTGTCAGCAATAAAGCATGTGCTCCACCTATGTGAGTTTGCGTGAAAGGGTTAAAAGTATTGTCCAGGATAACCCATTTTGTCAAGGAGGCTGGGGAAGGTGAAACAAAACCCACACTTAACTCTGCCCAGTGTTGGTCTTCCTGCTCATGGTTCCTTTACTTAGGCCACTTATTGCAGTCACATGCGGTGAGGACTTCTTCCAAAACAAGACCTGGGACCACAGTGGGAGACACTGGAGCACTGTGAACAATTTTTTTTTTCACCCTCCCCAGCCTCCCTGCTAAAAACGAGTTATCGTGGAGAACCCCTTTAAAGGGGTTGACCCAACTCAAGGATCCTCTCTATACTGGTAGCTTATGTAAATTGATGACTTTTCCTAAGTATATTGCTTTAGAAATGTTGCTTTGTTTTCCTGTTATGTGACCTTATTCCTCCCATTGTTTACACAACATTGTTATAACCATGGACTTATAGGACAAGTGACGTCACTCACTGCTCTTGCCGGCAGTACAATCCTTTCAGCTAATTGCAGTTTTGCTGATAAATCCTGTTATCTCTGTTTTATATCTATGTAAACATACAGATAACACTGAATCCATTCTGTACAAGTATCTGTATATTATCTGATGTGCATAAGTATTGTGATACTTCTCAAGCCCGCTCAGCAAGAGGGAGGAGGGGGAGTGAAAAACAGGAAGTGAGAAGAACAGACTGCAGGCAAAGCTGCGGAAACACTGAGATGGGAAAACCCCTTTAAGGTACAGTATTGGACCCCTGCAGGTTATGGATGCCATACGTTATTAGGTATCTTACTAAGGATTCATAAACACAAGGCGTAGACAAGACATTTAAAAAGGAAATAAAGAGATTCATTCATATTCGCCATTTAAGGTGCACTTGGTCTTCTATCCAGTTTAGCTGTATTTGGTTTGATGTGATTTTTGAGATGTTTTTGCAGGTTTAATTTTTTTTTCTTCTTTTAAAGTACTTGATGCTTTAGCACTGCGTGACAAGTGTACCAAGCTCAGCAATCCATTAATCTTGGGTAATTAACTAACTCGATCATATAACACAATATCCAGATACATGACATTTAATCATTTGTCCAACAGAACTGGCAAATCGAAGAAAAATATAATTAATCTTTGTGACTTATTTACTGTTATTCATGTGGTAAATGGATTTGTGCTACCTAAGCCCCAAGGCCTCTCTGTATTGCCAAGATGACTTTGCTAGCAATCTGCTATGTACAGTTAATCTGTCTGTCCATCTCCAAGATCCTCTCTGAAGATTGCCCTTGGACTGTACATCGTAATAACCTTATAGCACATGCTAAGGGGCTTTTCTGGAAGCCCATTGGATCTGACCTCTTGGTTGACTGTCATAATAAATAGGCTTGTTCTTTAACCACTCTGGGGGACTGAAAACACTGTCAAACTTTGACCTCTACTTCAGGCTATTAATATATAAGACTATGGCTATAAGTAATACAGTCGTCTACTCCAAGGGTTCGAGAGCTGGGTGGATGTTCCCCAACTTCTATTTTTTTTTTTAACATCCTCAAGATAGTAGAACACGTTTCTTGTAAGTGAGAGAAGTCGATATATATAGTATACACCTCAAATATTATGATCAAACATGTACTATAAGAATACTTGATACATGTACATACTATATATATAGAACACATTAAATTAAAAGTTCTAAAGGAAAAAATTGTAAATCCAGGCGTGACCAGATGGGGGTAAAAATAAATAAATACATCTTTATGTATTCCCAACACTCTTTACAACTTTGGTCCCCTTTTGATCTGCTTCTGACCCCATCTGGACTCAAAATGGAGAGTAAATCACATGACCATGGTCAGACTTTTATCCACTAGAAGTAACAGAATGAATGACAGCAAGCAGAGATCTAGAAAACCGTGAGGAATTGATACAGAAAGTATATTGGAAAATTGTACAACTTTTTATTATACAAACAATAACATTTGTCTCTCAATATTGGTCTGAAAGTGGCCAACCCCTTTAAGTCCTGGCCTATGCTTTCATTGATGTATTAGAGTGACATTAGCGAGTCAAGTGAGTCTCTTTAATTCCAGTCTAGCCAGTCCCAGCACTGGAGGTAACGGGCAATGAGGCTGTTGGGGATAGATGAACATGAGTTTTCTCAAACATTTTACACCAACTCTTACCTCCACTGGGTTTTGCTTTTTTTCCTGGAGAACCCCTTTATATCCCCATAATGCAAAGTATAGACATATAGAGTCTTATCACTGTCAAAAATAAATTAAGGTGTTCCCCTTGCAACAAAATCATTGACAGGTAAACCTAAAACATAATCTTTATTAATGCAATATAAACTATGTCATACCATAAAGTGAGCAGAGCCACAATGACATATTGGCCTTGGTGACAATTCTATATATCCTAGTCATCAGAACAGCCGATCACCAATCACCAAACAGCCAGTCAGTGGTGTGAGAAGGTGATACTGGGGTACTATATTTCCCCCAGGTTTCTGACATATTGGGGTCTTGAGTAGGCCTCAGCTCCAGAGTCCAGAGTCCTTGGCTCATTACTGGGCCAGAAAAAGGTTGAAGCTCCTGCACTCCAATGCAGATCCAGGGAGTGAAAGGAGGTGTGTTGGGTCTGTCCTGTAACACTGAGTCCGATGAGACAAAGTTGTGCTTGTTTTGTTCATGTGGGTGGTAGTAAGACACACGTATAGTTAGGTTAACATTACTGTTTAGTTAGTCGCTCAGACGAGCAGGCTTTTATTCTGTTTTTGCCTGAAGTTAAGGCTGTATTTTGTTTTGCTCATTTTATGCCCGAAGTCAAGGTTTATTTATTTTCCTGTTTTTTTCTAAATAAACCAGTTTTCTGCATATTTTGTGTCCCTGCCTTGACCGTTTGAACCTGCACCACTGCTTCTACTGAAATACCTTCTCCACAGTGGTTCTATAGGATGCCTAATGTGACTAATAAACAAGGAAAATGTATCATGTATGTATACCTTTCTAGTCAAGGGTACCATAAATAATCTGGGGTGTAGCTAACAGAGGTAGCAATTGCTCAGGTGGCCCAAAGGCCTCTCTACACCATAGAGTAGCCGGTGAGTAGTAAGTGGTTGCTTGGTAAGTAGTAAGTGGCTACAGAACCTGGTAAGTGGGGCCCATATTCTATAATGGGGTCCATGACTTTCAAGTTATTCTTCTCATCTGATGTGAGATAGCTTACTTAGTCCCGTGTCCTGAGATGGTTCCTCAGGTTACTGGTTGACCAGGGGACCATAGTTGGACAAAAAAGGCAGATATAAAAAGTTCACAAAGTTGAGAAGACTCAGAGTACCCAGAACAGATCGATAGCTGCCTAGAAGAAGAATGCCAGTAAATGATGTAATCCCTTCTCTGATGTACTGTAATTCGCCTACAACTATTGCCTGGAGTTCCTGGGCAAGAACATCAAGGACACCATTACATCATTTATTGGCATCTTCACGTGACTTCTGTTTATCTATTGATCTGATCTTCTAAAGCATCGGAACAAGGGGCTAAGTGTACTTAGAAAACCGCTAACTGTCTGACCAACTGTTATATAAGAAGTGGTAAACTTCCTTTAAGGAAATAAATATCATTTCTCAAATCTATTGCTTTAACTTGAAATTTACTTATTTGGGAATAATTTGACATGCGAGGTGTAAATCCTTTTAGAAGAAGGATCTGAAGCTTTAGAAGTAACTGGAGGCCAGATACAATCACAGTGATGATGACAAATGACAGAGCAATGAAAATGCAGAATTAAATATATCCCCTAGCATCCTTTTTATGGGTTATAAAGCTTTGTGGTGTCAGGTGTGTCAGGGGAGAAAAATATTTAGATGGAAAAATGACAAATTCACTTGTGTTCTATATTTCAATACGTTATTATTGATTTTCAAAGCTTTGTGGACTGAAGTTCGGATTTGCTGTTTCAAGTAGCAAAAAATAAAACGAGAAGCTACAAAATTCAGACAATGAAAATATAAATCATCCTATTAAATTAGAAAGATGTGCTTTTTGTGGGAAAAAATGTATTTTCACTAATATTGTGTATCACAGACCATCAACTACACACTTTCCACACTCCATACAACCTCTATGGAAACTAGAAAAATACCTGGAAACCTTCTTTCCTCCCCAATTGTATAGACAGAAACCCAAATTTTAAGCTAAAGAAAAATTATCATGCACTCCTCGCAATTCCTGATATGACAGATGCGTTAAGCAGGGTGCAGGGTACAACGCAGACCAGGCCCGAGCACCAGGAACAGGTGTTACAGTGGCTAGCGGATAATGCTTACAGCTCCTTGTCCACCAGCCACTACCTCAAGTCCTCTTCCTTGCCAAGAGTCTGGTCCACCTTCCTCCCAAAATGCTCAATCTTCCCAGGACAGTCACATTTCCCCCCTCCCAGGAGAGGTTTTCAGGTCCTTTAACTGTCCCTCACTCTGTCCAACCACTTCACCAATCCCAGGAGCTACCAGATGACTTTGTGTGTCCTGATGCCCAAACACTGGAGCATCCGCCATTTCCTGCCAATTTTGTGGTTGTGGACCCGCAAACAGAGTTTCTCAGCTTCAGTGTTGATGACGAGACACAGTTGCCATCAGGGCAGGCTGTGGTTATGTGCGGTTTGCAATAAGAGGAGAGTGAGCAATTGGAAGAGGAGGCGGTGGACGACCTGGACAGGGGTGATGTCTAGCGGGGAAAGCAGTGTATATGTGGAGGCAAGCTAAGCAGGAAAAAGGTGGTTAGAGGCAGAGGCATGTCCAGGGGTGATGTCTAAGGGGTAAAGCAGTGTAGATGTGGAGGCAAGCTAAGCAGGAAAAAAGGTGGCTAGAAGCAGAGGCATGTCCAGGAGTTATGTCTAGGGGGGAAAGCAGTGTAGATGTGGAGGGAAGTGCAGCACCAAAAAGGGTGGCTAGAGGCAGAGGCATGTCCAGAGGCATAGGACAGCTGAATCCCAGAAGCCAGGCCAGAGGCAGTAAGGCCTAAGATGTTCACTCTTCTAGCCACCCGAGAGAAACCACCATCCTGAATACCTCAACATCTGCCTTTGACACTTTGGGGATTTCACCCTCATCTGCACATTTTCCTGCCTCTGCTCCTCTCGCCTGCACCATCATGTGCCTCTTCCCAGCAACTCCATCAACCAAGGCCTGTAATCGCAGCCCACCCACATTCCCAAGGCTTCAACGCCCTCATCTTAAAACTGCTGGCCCAGGAGATGTAGCCGTCCTGGCTTGTGGAGATTTAGGCCTTCTGTGACCTGCTGTCTGGTGCAGCACCTCGCTATGATGCCCCTAGCCATCACTACCTCTGTTGGTGTGCCGTCCCCTCCTTGCGCCACCTTGTGTCCCCTAACATAAGTCGGGCCCTGAGTTCCACGTTTTACTGTAAGGTCCACTTGACCACCGACGCATGGACAAGCGCCTGCGGTCAGGGACACAGCTTCTCTGTAATGACAGGCCGGGTGAATGTAGCTGTGGATGGGCCCGGGGTGAAAACTGTGGTGGCCTATCTCCTCTCCCAGCCCAAAATTCATGGCAGGGGTTGACTGAAAGCCTTCTCCTACACTGCAACCTCGACTACACCTGCGACCTGTACGTGCTTTAGCACTGGGGTGTGGAGACGACAGCAGGTCGTGCTGAAGCTCCTCAGCTTGGTCGACAGAAAACACACTTCCCCCGAGGTTAGGGATGCCATCCTTGATGCGACGGCAATGTAGTTTTCGCCGCGGCACCTGGGTCCAGGCATGTTTGTGTATGTGATAATGGTCGGAACCTGGTAGCAGATCTGGAGCTTGCCAGACTCAAACACGGTCCACACATGGTCCCCTTTTTCACCTAGTTGGTGCAATGGTTCTTTGAAACCTACAACATTGTGCCTGATATACTGGTGAAAGTCTATTTTCCTAAGTGAAAAGTAGCCTCTGCTAGGCTGAAAACATTCAGAACACACTCCTGTCATCTTCGCACCATCGGCTGACGGAGGAAGATGAGGGGGATGAAGTGGCATTTCATGATTACTGTCCCACCCAAGACTTGAGGGGGAAGTTCAGTGTATCCCATTGCTTCAGCACAGATGGGGTGAAGGGGAGTGGGAAGTGGAGGAAATGGAGAGTGACCCTTCCAGTTGGGGGCAGGAAAGACATGCCAAGTAACACTCTGGCACACATGGCTGATTCATGTTGGATTGCTTTTCAAAAGACAAAGGCATACTTCATATCATGGAGAGCAAATAATACTGGATTTTTGCAAGCCTCGACCACCGGTATAAGTAATATATCTGTTCCTTTGTTCTGGTAGGGGAGAGGAAAAAAAAAACGCAAAAATGATTGGCACAAGCAACTGGTGCAGAATATGATGGAAATGCTTCCGTAAACCCTCTTGGGCAGCAGAGAGATTTCCTCCATGAGGCTCACAACTGCCATCCGGTGCACAACCACCAGGAGAACATTGAACAAGGTCTGTTACACGTTAATGACCCCCACCCAAACTACTGCCAATTAGGGGCCTATTGTCATCATGAGGGAAAAGTATAGGCACATGTTGCGTGAGTACCTGGCCAACCACAGCCCTTTCCTCTCTGATCCCTCTGCGAATTACACTTATTGGGTGTAGAAGTTGGACCTGTGGCCTTTGGGTTGAGCATACATAGCATGACAATTAATGTGTATCCTGGGGCTACACTGTGGCTCAGTGGTTAGCACTGCAGCCTTGCAATGCTGGAGTCCTGGTGTTCAAATCCTACCAAGGGCAAAAAAACCATCTGCAAGGAGTTTGTATGTTATATTTGTTGTACATTGGGAGCTCTATGTGGGGCTCACAATCTACATAAAAAGAAAAAAAATTATTAATGTGTATATCACTAATTTATGGTGGGTACACACCCTTAAAACCTGGATTAAGTGTATATAGCCTGACAATTGCTGTGTATCCCAGTTAGGGTTTGTGGGTACACACCATTGAAAGCTGGGTTTTGCGTACATAGCCTGACTATTGCTGTGTGTCCCACTTTAGTGTTTGTGGGTACACACCGTGGCAGGCTGTGTTGGGCGTATATGGCCTGACAATTGGTGTGTATCCCAGTTAGGTTTTTTGGGTACACACCGTGGAATGCTGGGTTTAGCGTACATAGGCTGACTATTGCTGTGTAAGCCACTTAGTTTTGGGGGGTTAAACACTGTGCAAAGCTGTGTTTGGCGTATATAGCCTGACAATTGCTGTGTATCCCAGATAGTTTTTGTGGGTACACACCATGGAATGCTGGGTTTAGCATACATAACCTGACAATTAATGTGTATCCCACTTAGTGTTGGTGGGGTACATACTGTGACAACCTGGATTATGGGTATATAGCCCGAGAATTCCAATGTACATCCCACTGATTTTTTGTGGGTACACACCGTTACAACCTGGATTAAGCGTACATAGTGTATATGGGCTTAGTATTTCAGTGTATACCCCTTAGTTTCGGGGTGGGGGGGGGCACGGCACACTGTTGAAACCTGAATTAAGGTATATGGGGTATATGGGCATACAATTTCAGTGTATCCCACTTAGTATAATCCCCACTGCGGAAAGCTGGGTTGCGCGGATACAGCCTGGCTTAATTGCTGTGAATCCCACTTTAGCGTTTGTGGGTAGACACTGTGCCGAGCTTGTTTGAGCTTCTCCCTTTAGTGTAGCTCTTAAAGGAGCTGTTGTGGTTCTTCTTCTTTGCTATTCCTGCCTAGCAGAATCTAAAAGCTATCTAGCCCTCAGTAGATCTCTGACCCTAACTAAGTGAAAGCCGAGAATGAATCGAAGATGGCCGCCGCTGTTCTTATGAATCAGAATGTCCTCGGCAGCCAATGGCTTATTCCTAGTTTTTTCAATGCCTTCGTTGTCATAGTTCCTGTCCCACCTCCCCTGCGCTGTTATTGGTGCAGAAAAAGCAGCAGGGAAGGTGGGAGGGGAATCGAATTTTAAGTGCATTTGCCACATGGTGTTCGTATCGAATCGAACATGGCGAACAGCGTGATGTCCGATCAGACATGTACTCGATAGAACGCTGTTCGCTCATCTCTATTCAATTCCCATTGTTCATGAAATTCTATCAGTCTGTATTGTGCGTGTCACAAAACTTTAGAATTACTTTAAAAAGTTTCTCAAATAAAGCTGACTAAACAAAAGTAAATTAGCAAATGTACCAATGCTTATCAATGCTTTTGCTTACTTCGCATACAATGTATTCCCCTTCTCCATGCAGAGCTGATAATGTGCATGATCTGTCAATATATCGACACTAAAAGACAGTGTATTCAAGCATTCATAAAGTAAAGCTCTAATTGCTGAATCGGCGCAGTATATTAAGTAGCAATGTGCAATTACCTGATATTTGCCGGCGTAGTTTCTCATTATAGCACACCTGTCTGCCTCTATGATACATTCTGACTCACAGTTTACTGCAGATTGGCAAAAATAGCCGAAAGGTGTGAGCTCAACCTTAAAAAATAATGAGCAATAGTCTACTGCAATTGAACAACTTCACTTTGGCAAAAATACCAACTTAACTTGTGAAACTGCAATCTGCTGTGAAACAACGTAATGTTCTCCGAATGACCTGGACATTATTATGTAATTAGCCATAATGCCTCGTGATCTTGCCGATAATAGCAGGGCTTGGGTTCATTGATATAGAAGACATTAAAAGCAGCTGAAAACAAATTACCGGAAAGTTCTTTCATAAATGGATTCAAGTTGTATCAAATTTGCATTTTGTAAAGAATAAGAGAAGCTACGGACAAAACAATAAATCCAAGACTATACTATAAGATAATCCCATGATCACAAGAAACAGGCTGTAAATTTTCTTCAAACGTCACACAAACCAAGCTACAGTGTAAGCTGCCGAGTTAGTATTCTTGGGACTAATGAATACCAAACGTGTTGAAAATAAGACGTCTTCTGAGGATTCACAAACTCCCCCATGTACTAAGCATAGTCCAAATGCCAATCAAGTTCTACATTCTGAGCCTTATATCTAAGACAGAACGTTACAACAGTTGCCAAACTAAGTTTTAATTTTTTTTGTTCCGAACAACTTGTCAAAAAGTTTAGGATAGGCAACACTTCTTACAGACACATTGGGAAACTGCAATAAATCGTAATGGCTTCTAACTAACTGTGTCTAAAGCTTAGGGCAGCAATAGGAAAACATTAGAAGGAATTATTCAGATAATTATTAAAATAAGAATTGGTACAAGATCCTCTAACCCAAAAAAATCATGGGCACATCAATTTTTTGAAGGGTTAAGCTGATTATTTTCACATATTAAAGGGAATTTACAAAAATTGACATAGCTGGGAATACTTATGACACATTTTTGGTCCACGGCCCTTTCTGACTGGTGTAGATTTCAATTCCTGTGTACAGGATTGCATCAGAATTATTAAGAGGCCGGAGCTAAATTAATAATTCAAGTTAGCGCCAGTGGGCCATGTATGAGGACTAGAGATGAGCGAACAGCATTCGATCGAGTTCATGTTCGATCAGATATCAGGCTGTTCGAGATGTTCGATTCGAGTCGAACACTAGGTGGCAAACTCACTAAAAATCTCCGGTGTAGCAGTGCTGGCTATGCGCTCAGCTCGGCTCATCTCCGGAGTAGCCGAGCTGAGCGCACGGCCAGCACTGCTACATCTCGGCATAGGAATGCATTGACCAGCCGAATTGGCCGAATGCCATACAGAGTACAGCATTTGGCCAATCAACGCTGGTTCTGCTGGGGGAGGCGGAGTCTAAGATCGGTCCACAGCAGTCTCCATTCTGGACCGATCTTAGACTCCGCCTCCTCACAGATGATCCTCCAGCAGAACCAGCGTTGATTGGCCGAATGCTGTAGTCTGTAAGGCATTCGGCCAATCAACGCTGGTCAATGCATTCCTATGGGAAAAAGTCAGCTTGCGCATATCGCAAGCTGACAGGGATCCCGACGTGATACAGTGACTTGGGCATGTTAGATGCCCCCAGACATGCTTCCCCTGCTTTCTCAGTTGTATTCCAGGGTGTTGGTATCATTTCCTGGGGTGTCATAGTGGACTTGGTGACCCTTGTGAGTTGAATAGTGGTTTCCCCCTAAACGAGTATTTATTTCCCATAGACTATAATTGGGTTCGATTTTCGATCAAACAGTCGAGTATTGAGCGACTACTCGAATCGTACTTCGAACTTCGAACATTTCACTGTTCGCTCATCTCTAATCAAGACTAAGTACCCACTTAAATAAATTCTCCCATTATATGGACCTCTCTCTCTCTCTCTCTCTCTCTCGATACTAAGGAGATAAAGCTCAGTGGAAAGCACATATCAGAATCCCCTTTCCTTTTGTCTTATTACAGTTTGGATAGCTGTTTTAAGTGTGAATTTACACTATATTGCATATTTGATAGTGTTTTACTTTTTAAGTCTGTTGTAACCTTAAGGTGGACTGTCCCATTGAGGAGAGAAAGAAACAGAGCACATTGCAAAGATCCCCAAACTTAGATCAGCACTAGTTGACCAAGGAAGAACCATCTTGTATAAGATTGAGTTCCAACTGAAGTGCCTTACTGAGGCTACAGAAGAAACCATGGGGTTGTTTCCAACTGTCTCCTGAGTCCTTGAATCTACACCTTGCACCATCAAGGACACCGCAACCACCATCATGTGGGAGACTTCACCACAGAGTGTGCCCTGAGGTAATATAGCTATGCTTTATCAATGCCTGATGTTCCTTGTAGAGACTACAGCCACTATAAACTCAACCAATGACCAACTACTACACCCATGCTACCCATGGTCAATGGAGAAGCCAAGGTCAGGGCAAGTACATTTCAATTGTCACTGTATTCCGACAATAGGTTAGGGAGGGTGGAACAGGTTCAGAGTCAGGAAACAGGCTGAGGTCAAAGCACAAGCAATCAGTAATAGTAGCAGAGTAGACCTTCACAGAAACTAGTAAGCTCTGAAACATATCCTCGTGCAGTGGCCGTACACTTACCACGCTGCATAACATTGTGCCTCATGCACATTGCATTGCATGCATTATACAGGCAATAGTACGGGACGAAATGGGAGAAATAATTTCTACCTTCTAAAATAAAGTCCATCATTCCTTCCAAAACAGCGAAACAAAGGAATATTACATTCTGCTGAAATCCATAGTACACCAATACAGAAAAAGGACAGTGCAGCATATTATGCCTGGCTACTTACAGCCATCTTTCTAAAAAGTTTTTTTTTTTTTTTATGAAGAAAAGATTCTTGAGTAATGGATTTGACAATGGTTTTGAGGTGGCGGTGCTGGTGGGGGCTGTTAATAGAAAAACATGGTGATGAAAAGGCTTTGAGAAGTGATAAAAGAAGAGCAGAATACTGGTGTTAGCAGAAATCTTATAGAAATAGGTTTATGGATAAAAGGAGATATGGGCAAAAGGAGAACATAAAATGACAAATTTTAATGAAAGTGGGTAAATGGGTTAGGGTTCAAATAGTAAGGAAATTGCATGTTGGATCAGAAGGATGAGAGCTATAGAGGCCGTTCTTTGATTAAAAAAAAAAAAAAAAAAAAAAGCTTATAGTAGGAGATTTTGTGTTTATATATTATTTTCGGGTGTTCTCTACCCTTACAATATAGGTTTATATAGTTCTCTATGACCACCTGACAGCCCAGAATATTCAGCACTGATCATATCATCAAGGATCATATCTTGTTACCCGTTCTTACATCTCCATTATTCGCATAGTAATGTACTAAAGTAAGGTTGAAAAAAAGCCATAAGTCTATTTAGTGGCCATAAGTCAAAGTAGTTCAACTTATTGTTATGAAATGTTTGATCCAGATCAAGTCACCCCCCTGAGACAGAGTCCAATTTTCCTTAAAGGGATTCTACCATTAAACTACCTTTTTTTCTAATGAACACGTAGGAATAGCCTTAAGAAAGACTATTCGTCTCCTACCTTTAGACGTGGTCTCCGCTGCGCCGTTCCGTAGAAATGGCGGGCCCCAGTGCTGAAAGGCCGATGAGCACATCCCCATTGCTGCCCGAGAGCTCTTTCCTGCGCCGCCTCCTTGTTCTGCAGCAACTCCGCCTCTTCTGGCTTCTCTTGCTCTTGTAGTTCCATACAGGAGCATAGAGAGGCCACCCCAAAATGGCCACCGGCCGGCTCCTGTATTGAACTGCAAGAGCGGCTACCCAAAAATGGCCGTCGGCCGGAATCCGATCTGTTCCAATCCCTCAACCCTAAATTGTCTTGTTATATACTTTCTTGGTTTGGACTTTTTCCGAGTTGTTATACTTCACACTCAGCCTTGCCTGGGCTTCCCGAATGCCTCGATCCCGGAGGTGTAAGAAGAACTCCCTGCTCATATATATAGGACAGCTATGGCAGAAAATGCAACATGTGAGGCAACTGCTCCCCACTTATTTGCTTTACTTATGTCTTCGGACTAACCCTGAATTTCATTTGCATGATAATTTTTGCTCATATTTTGGTTTGTGTTTGTAAAAGTATTTAGAGCATCCTATACAGTCCTATGAAAAAGTTTGGGCACCCCTATTAATCTTAATCATTTTTAGTTCTAAATATTTTGGTGTTTGCAACAGCCATTTCAGTTTGATATATCTAATAACTGATGGACACAGTAATATTTCAGGATTGAAATGAGGTTTATTGTACTAACAGAAAATGCGCAATATGCATTAAACCAAAATTTGACCGGTGCAAAAATATGGGCACCTCAACAGAAAAGTGACATTAATATTTAGTACATCCTCCTTTTGCAAAGATAACAGCCTCTAGTCGCTTCCTGTAGCTTTTAATCAGTTCCTGGATCCTGGATGAAGGTATTTTGGACCATTTCTTTCTACAAAACAATTCAAGTTCAGTTAAGTTTGATGGTCGCCGAACATGGACAGCCCGCTCTCAAATGATCTGAAAACAAAGATTGTTCAACATAGTTGTTCAGGGGAAGGATACAAAACGTTGTCTCAGAGATTTAACCTGTCAGTTTCCACTGTGAGGAACATAGTAAGGAAATGGAAGACCACAGGGACAGTTCTTGTTAAGCCCAGAAGTGGCAGGCCAAGAAAAATATCAGAAAGGCAGAGAAGAAGAATGGTGAGAACAGTCAAGGACAATCCACAGACCACCTCCAAAGAGCTGCAGCATCATCTTGCTGCAGATGGTGTCACTGTGCATCGGTCAACTATACAGCGCACTTTGCACAAATAGAAGCTGTATGGGAGAGTGATGAGAAAGAAGCCGTTTCTGCACGTACGCCACAAATAGAGTTGCCTGAGGTATGAAAAAGCACATTTGGACAAGGCAGCTTCATTTTGGAAACAAAAATTGAGTTGTTTGGTTATAAAAAAAGGCGTTATGCATGGCGTCCAAAAAGAAACAGCATTCCAAGAAAAACACATGCTACCCACTGTAAAATTTGGTGGAGGTTCCATCATGCTTTGGGGCTGTGTGGCCAATGCCGGCATCGGGAATCTTGTTAAAGTTGAGGGTCGCATGGATTCCACTCAGTATCAGCAGATTCTTGAGAATAATGTTCAAGAATCAGTGACGAAGTTGAAGTTACGCCGGGGATGGATATTTCAGCAAGACAATGATCCAAAACACCGCTCCAAATCCTCAGGCATTCATGCAGAGGAACAATTACAATGTTCTGGAATGGCCATCCCAGTCCCCAGACCTGAATATCATTGAACATCTGTGGGATGATTTGAAGCGGGCTGTCCATGCTCGGCGACCATCTAACTTAACTGAACTTGAATTGTTTGTCCAAAATACCTTTATCCAGGATCCAGGAACTGATTAAAAGCTACAGGAAGCGACTAGAGGCTGTTATCTTTGCAAAAGGAGGATGTACTAAATATTAATGTCACTTTTCTGTTGAGGTGCCCATACTTTTGCACCGGTCAAATTTTGGTTTAATGCATATTGCGCATTTTCTGTTAGTACAATAAACCTCATTTCAATCCTGAAATATTACTGTGTCCATCAGTTATTAGATATATCAAACTGAAATGGCTGTTGCAAATACCAAAATATTTAGAACTAAAAATGATTAAGATTAATAGGGGTGCCCAAACTTTTTCATAGGACTGTAAAATAGAGAAAATTACAATGAAAAAGAAAACAGGGGATGCAGCTGTTCTACGGAGCAAAGTAAGGAACATGCACGATAGTGTTTTATACCTGAACAGCGACTAGAGGTGTATGAATAATTTGTCCTCATGAAAACAAAGAATTGTTTTAAATGGGAAGGCAAAGATCAGCTTGTGTTATTCAGAGGGTTGTCTAAATCTAAAAACTTCTCATGTCATTGTACATAAAAATATCCTCACTCTACAGAATACAATAGACCGGCACCCAGGTAACAACATTGAACCCAAATGACATAATTTATTTAAGTTTCCTTGAATTCTCCACCAATGTTCTATGAACTGATTCACTCTATGAATGAATTAGAGGGGTTAACTCCGAGCAAACCAACAACATTAAATACACCACGTTCCAAACTATTATGCATATTATATTTTTCTCTGATTTTCCTAAATGGTCTATGCAAAAGACAATGGTCAACCGAGTATAAATAAAATATTATTGAACAAAACTTCCACTGATTTTTTTTTTTTTTTAAATCGGAATTCACTGTTCTAAACATTTTATAAGTTGTGAAGGGCTGAAAATGGTCATTTGTTGAATTTGGAGCATTTAGGGGTCATGTTTACTGAAATCTAAAACATCTTAACAGGCCAAGTTACATGTTAACATGGCGGTAGAGATGAGCGAACACTAAAATGTCCGAGGTTCGAAATCCGATTTGAACAGCCGCACACTGTTCGACTGTTCGAATGGATTTCAAACCCCATTATAGTCTATAAGGGGAAATGCTGATTTCAGGGGTACGCAGAATTCGATAAAATTATACTTACCAAGTCCACGAGTGACGGTCGGGCTGGATTCTCCTTGAAGTCTTCTCCTGGTGCAGCTTCCCCGCATCTTCTTCCGGCTGGAATTCACTCTGCCTAGGCATCGGGGCCTAGGCAGAGCCGACTGCGCATGAATAGGGAATAGGGTTGAGGTCAGGGGAGTATGCGGGCCACACCATGAGCTTCTCTCCTTTTATCACCATAGCAGTCAATGACTAGTCAGAGGTATTCTTTGCTGCATTGTGATGTATGAAGAAGATTTAGCTACAACAACCATCCATTACTCCATCCATCTGGACCATCCACCATTGCATGGCATTCACCAGTACACAAGACTGTTTCAAAATTAGTCTTCATTTATGTCTGCACCCATTTCTGCTTGTGGGATCTATTTAGGGGTTGGCGAGTAACAGTTTTATGCACAACTATAAGCCCCTACAGCAGGGGTAGGGAACGTACGGCTCTCCAGCTGTTGCAAAACTACAACTCCCAGAATGCATACTTGCTCTGCTGTTCTTGGAACTCCCATGGAAGTGAATGGAGCATGATGGGAGTTGTAGTTTCACAGCAGCTGGAGAGCCGAAGGTTCCCTACCCCTGCTCTACAGGATCCTACACCTTGAGGTTTGTGGGACTGTATGGACACCAGAGACTTCAAATACCTATTTGTTGCTTTGTAATCCTCTCTTAATCTAATGAATTTGGCTGGTAGAAACCTTCGTCATTAAGCCTTTATCTCCAGTTTTGAAAACAGGGCGATTTATGGGGAGTTATAATTTAATGGAAACATTGTATTGGTATTTTAGGGCAGTGGTTCTCAACCCTCTCAAGCCATATACCCCCTTGTGAAAAAAGTTCTAACAAGGACTGTGGTATCCGTCATATGACAGATCCTGCTCCTGATAGCAAATGGGGAAGAAAATCTGGTACCCTTTTGCTTTTGGGGGGCACTTCTGGTGAGCAAACCCTAAAAGTTCTGAAGGTCTGTCAGCCTCCAACCAGCTTTTTACTCATCAGATCATAGATCAGAAGCTATCTGTCTATTCAGTACAGACTAGCAGCTGCTGTAGAGGAGACCTACGTACATTACCCAGAATCTCAGTATTTGAAGGTAGTGGGTGGTTTGGACAGCACTAGCCCCCAGGAGCCCCAGAACCTGAGCACTTGCTAAACCTGTAACTTTGAGAGTACTGGTTCTCAGCCATGATGCAAACCCCTGAGACTACATGGTGTACCCCAGGGGGAACCACTGGTCTACAGGACCACCAGAGATAGCCGAGCGCTGTACTCAGCGTCACTGCTGCTCCATTCTCTTCTCTAGGGCTGGGGGCGCTGCTGGAGATACCAGTCCCGGCAGCCCAATAGAAGTAAATGGCGCTGGTCACACAATTGCTGTGCACTTCATTCACAAGGAGACCTTAGGGGGACTTTTGGTCCCCCGTCCTCCGGATAGCTGGCTCTGCGGACTTTCTGCTTTAATTCCATCTATAGGGAAATCTACGGTGTTTCCATAGCTATAATTCACATGCTGCGATTTCCAAAACTGTGAGGGTTTTGGAAATGGCATTTCTGTTGTGCATATGTTTCTACAATGTGTGGATTGGATTCACTAGAATCCTGTCCTGTTTGAAATAACTGAAAAATTCTACATGGGGCCCTGGTCTAAAAGGCCTAGGACTTATCAATGACCCATCCGCCCTTAGGCATCCAGAATGTCTGACCCCCACCATTAACATACTGAGACCCCTCAATCACATAGCAGACTCAGATTATCTCTATCCAGCATACCTGACCAGTCATGTCTATATAGTGTGTATAGCCCCTACACAGTCCCCTAAAATGTTGGACCACAGGCAGGAGGAGCAATAGAGGGACTAAACAATCTCCTACCTGTGGTTAATCTTAGGATATGGAGTTAACACCTCTCATCACATCGGAAATAAAATGGCCATAAGACATAAAAGTGGAGAATAAATAAATCAGATGAATTTATTACATTCCCCATAAATTTATGGAGTTCAGGTGATGTCCGCTGTATGGGAAGGCTCATAGGTTTCATGTCCGACTCCGCAGGAATGTGATTGGTAAGGCGCAGAATGGTGAAGGCGCTGTGTCCAACAGGCAGAGGAGGGTCCCGGTGGGGGTGGGAATTCTGAAAAAGAGAAAACGCCATAAGAACACATACAGACATTACACAAGCAATGAGCAGTCTCAGCAGGACTAGACTCTCTACAAAGTATCAGCATTAACCCTTTTAGAGACTTCCACTTGCTGTCAGTGAATGGAAACATTCTCATTGTATACCTGTACAGCTATTATACTACATATGGGAGCTATAGGTCACTACACGGGTTATACAGCTGGGATTCCCTGACGTCTCACCACTCACCAGTCCACTGGTCGGCTCTGATGAGGTCATGGATGTCTGATGTTACTCCATTCCTAGCCGAAGGGCTTCTTTTACCCCAGTATTATTACCATTACCCCAGTATTATTACCATTACCCCAGTATGATTACCATTACACCAGTATTATTACCATTACCCCAGTACTATTACCATTACCCCAGTACTATTACCATTATCCCAGTATTATTACCATTACCCCAGTATTATTACCATTACCCCAGTATTATTACCATTACCCCAGTATTATTACCATTACCCCAGTATCATTACCATTACCCCAGTATCATTACCATTACCCCAGTATCATTACCATTACCCCAGTATTATTACCATTACCCCAGTATTATTACCATTATCCCAGTATTATTACCATTACCCCAGTATTATTACCATTACCCCAGTATTATTACCATTACACCAGTATTATTACCATTACACCAGTATTATTACCATTACCCCAGTATTATTACCATTACACCAGTATTATTACCATTACCCCAGTATTATTACCATTACACCAGTATTATTACCATTACCCCAGTATTAGTACCATTACCCCAGTATTAGTACCATTACCCCAGTATTATTACCATTACCCCAGTATTATTACCATTACACCAGTATTATTGCCATTACCCCAGTACTATTGCCATTACCCCAGTATTATTACCATTACCCCAGTATTATTACCATTACCCCAGTATTATCACCATTACCCCAGTATTATCACCATTACCCCAGTATTATCACCATTACCCCAGTATTATCACCATTACCCCAGTATTATCACCATTACCCCAGTATTATCACCATTACCCCAGTATTATCACCATTACCCCAGTATTATTACCATTACCCCAGTATTATTACCATTACCCCAGTATTATTACCATTACCCCAGTATTATTACCATTATCCCAGTATTATTACCATTATCCCAGTATTATTACCATTACCCCAGTATTATTACCATTACCCCAGTATTATTACCATTACCCCAGTATTATTACCATTACCCCAGTATTATTACCATTACCCCAGTATTATTACCATTACCCCAGTATTATTACCATTACCCCAGTATTATCACCATTACCCCAGTATTATCACCATTACCCCAGTATTATCACCATTACCCCAGTATTATCACCATTACCCCAGTATTATCACCATTACCCCAGTATTATTACCATTACCCCAGTATTATTACCATTACCCCAGTATTATTACCATTACCCCAGTATTATCACCATTATCCCAGTATTATCACCATTACCCCAGTATTATCACCATTACCCCAGTATTAGTACCATTACCCCAGTATTATTACCATTACACCAGTATTATTACCATTACCCCAGTATTATTACCATTACCCCAGTATTATTACCATTACCCCAGTATTATTACCATTACCCCAGTATTATTACCATTACCCCAGTATTATCACCATTACCCCAGTATTATCACCATTACCCCAGTATTATCACCATTACCCCAGTATTATCACCATTACCCCAGTATTATTACCATTACCCCAGTATTATTACCATTACCCCAGTATTATTACCATTACCCCAGTATTATCACCATTATCCCAGTATTATCACCATTACCCCAGTATTATCACCATTACCCCAGTATTAGTACCATTACCCCAGTATTATTACCATTACACCAGTATTATTACCATTACCCCAGTATTATTACCATTACCCCAGTATTATTACAATTACCCCAGTATTATTACCATTACCCCAGTATTATTACCATTACACCAGTATTATTACCATTACACCAGTATTATTACCATTACCCCAATATTATTACCATTACCCCAGTATTATTACCATTACCCCAGTATTATTACCATTACCCCAGTATTATTACCATTACCCCAGTATTATCACCATTACACCAGTATTATCACCATTACCCCAGTATTATTACCATTACCCCAGTATTATTACCATTACACCAGTACTATTACCATTACCCCAGTACTATTACCATTACCCCAGTATTATTACCATTACCCCAGTATTATTACCATTACCCCAGTATTATTACCATTACCCCAGTATTATTACCATTACCCCAGTATTATTACCATTACCCCAGTATTATTACCATTACCCCAGTATTATTACCATTACCCCAGTATTATTACCATTACACCAGTATTATTACCATTACCCCAGTATTATTACCATTACACCAGTATTATTACCATTACCCCAGTATTATTACCATTACACCAGTATTATTACCATTACCCCAGTATTATTACCATTACCCCAGTATTATTACCATTACCCCAGTATTATTACCATTACCCCAGTATTATTACCATTACCCCAGTATTATCACCATTACCCCAGTATTATCACCATTACCCCAGTATTATCACCATTACCCCAGTATTATTACCATTACCCCAGTATTATTACCATTACCCCAGTATTATTACCATTACCCCAGTATTATCACCATTATCCCAGTATTATCACCATTACCCCAGTATTATCACCATTACCCCAGTATTAGTACCATTACCCCAGTATTATTACCATTACACCAGTATTATTACCATTACCCCAGTATTATTACCATTACCCCAGTATTATTACAATTACCCCAGTATTATTACCATTACCCCAGTATTATTACCATTACACCAGTATTATTACCATTACACCAGTATTATTACCATTACCCCAATATTATTACCATTACCCCAGTATTATTACCATTACCCCAGTATTATTACCATTACCCCAGTATTATTACCATTACCCCAGTATTATCACCATTACACCAGTATTATCACCATTACCCCAGTATTATTACCATTACCCCAGTATTATTACCATTACCCCAGTATTATTACCATTACCCCAGTATTATTACCATTACCCCAGTATTATTACCATTACCCCAGTATTATTACCATTACCCCAGTATTATTACCATTACCCCAGTATTATTACCATTACCCCAGTATTATTACCATTACCCCAGTATTATCACCATTACCCCAGTATTATCACCATTACCCCAGTATTATCACCATTACCCCAGTATTATCACCATTACCCCAGTATTATCACCATTACCCCAGTATTATTACCATTACCCCAGTATTATTACCATTACCCCAGTATTATTACCATTACCCCAGTATTATCACCATTATCCCAGTATTATCACCATTACCCCAGTATTATCACCATTACCCCAGTATTAGTACCATTACCCCAGTATTATTACCATTACACCAGTATTATTACCATTACCCCAGTATTATTACCATTACCCCAGTATTATTACCATTACCCCAGTATTATTACCATTACCCCAGTATTATTACCATTACCCCAGTATTATCACCATTACACCAGTATTAGTACCATTACCCCAGTATTATTACCATTACACCAGTATTATTACCATTACACCAGTATTATTACCATTACCCCAGTATTAGTACCATTACCCCAGTATTATTACCATTACACCAGTATTATTACCATTACACCAGTATTATTACCATTACACCAGTATTATCACCATTACCCCAGTATTATTACCATTACACCAGTATTATTACCATTACACCAGTACTATTACCATTACCCCAGTACTATTACCATTACCCCAGTATTATTACCATTACCCCAGTATTATTACCATTACCCCAGTATTATTACCATTACCCCAGTATTATTACCATTACCCCAGTATTATTACCATTACCCCAGTATTATTACCATTACCCCAGTATTATTACCATTACCCCAGTATTATTACCATTACACCAGTATTATTACCATTACCCCAGTATTATTACCATTACACCAGTATTATTACCATTACACCAGTATTATTACCATTACACCAGTATTATTACCATTACACCAGTATTATTACCATTACCCCAGTATTATTACCATTACCCCAGTATTATTACCATTACCCCAGTATGGCCGCTCATGGCTGTCCCGCAGAGAGGGGGCACCTGATTTATGAAGAGTTGAGCGTCTCCCCATACATGAGGTGCATCCTCTGCCGCTACAGAGGGTATGAAGCCTGGGGTTGAATACTCCAGTCTTCATAGATCTTCCCCGGTATTTGGACTCTCAGGACACAGTAACAGTAACCAAAGGCCTGATATATACGAGCAGTGCAGATAACACACGGGGCAGCCGCCCATAGCAACCAATCAAGAGCGCCACTTAAATCTGTAAACTGCCCTCGATAAAAGAAGCTAGAATCTGATTGGTTACTATGGGCAACTGCTGCAATAAAAGACACAACATATACAAAAATGGCATCAAGTAATAGAGAAGCATAAGGATAGTATACACTATACAGCACTGTACCTTAGTGGCCATGGTGGTGAGGATGACGAAAAGGAATTGTCCTCTCAGAAGGGCCACTCAGAGCGCTGGAATGAGAAGCCTGGTATGTACCCGGTACCCGGTGGGCAGCTCTGGTCTTCAGTGGCTTGCAGGTACGACACGGCTAAGGGCTGGCTTGATGGCTCCATGTTTTGTTGGGACTGTGGCAGGAATGGAGGATTGATGGACTTGTTTTCAATCTCTTGCCAATCTATTTCTGCATAGAATGGGTGTGCCCGCACATCTCCTCACCATCCTAGCCATGTTCGCCACTCCTTGCATAGTAAGTTGATTAGTATGTCTTTTGCCTCCTCTGTAAGGTGTTCTGGGTAGACGGGCTCCTGCTGTATCACAATGTTCCTGAGCTCCTGTATACTGGCAGCACTAAAGGGAAAGGTGTTTGTTAGGAGTCGATAAAGAAGGACTCCAAATGCCCACCAGTCCACATACAGGCCATACGGGTCACAGGCTAGCATCTCTGGTGCCATATAGAAAGGTGTCCCAGTCACTCCAAAAGTTTTTGTACAGCCATATATATTTTCTGCGGCTAATCCAAAGTCACAAATTTTGATGTGGCCCTGGTGGTCAAGCATGATGTTTTCCGTTTTTAGGTCACAGTGGAGTACCTTCAGCTTGTGCAGATGTTGGATGCCGCAGATGACCTCGGCTGTGCAGATAACAGTTCTTTGTAAGTCCAATGGTCCCTCAGACTCCAGCCTTTCCTCTAAGCTGCCGCCAGGGAGATATTCCAGGAGGAGGAAGCCATGCGTCTGTGTCTGGAAGGCTGCATACATCTGGCACAGGTACGGGCTATCCAATAATTTCTGCAGGACCCTCTTCTCCCTTTGCAACTGAGTCGCCCCAGCTCGGCCTATGTAGATTCACGGTGCGAGCAGGCCCGACACCGGGGGCGGCAGCGCCTTGAAAAAGGGGAGTTTTAAGCAAAAATGGATTAAAGAAAAATAAAGAAAAATAAAAGTTTATCGTGACGCCAGTTGGGGTTTCGGCTTGAGGTGAAGCCGGGCACTGTAGATAGGGCCTCTGGGAATAGGTGGTGATGCAGTGCCAGATGTTATACCCTCCCCAACCAGGGCAGGTCCCAGGGCCAGATGATATAGGTGAGGAAGGGATGATTTCCAGGAGGAGTAACAGAGGATTGATGAAAGAACACAGTCCAGACAGGGGTTAACCAAACACTTACAGTTTACTTCTGTAGTCAGCAGGAGATAACAGATGTTACAGGAGGATTCACCTTGCTCCAGTATAGTGAGATGCCAGGCCTCCCTTTTACCACCAGTATGATTCATCCTTCCACTGCTGCTCAAACTCTCTAATAGATTTCCTCTGGTCCTGGGTTCCAGGAGCTCAAAGGTTAATTGCAACTGGGTAGATCCCCCTTCTGGACAGCAGGTAACGCGAGTTCTTTGGGATGCTGGATGCAGACACTCACCCCAACTCTGTATGTTACTGAGCCTCCAGGAATCTTGCAATCACTAGGCCTCAGTCCAGTGAATCTCTCAATTTTCTAAGTGTTTCTCACACTAGTTAGGAATTGATGGTCCTATAACTGCAGCTCCGTGCCTGTGAGGTCTCATCTCACCTCTGCAGGTCTCCGGCCTCCTGTGCTATCACACCATGAGGCTGCAGCATACCCTGCACCTCCACACACCTCTCCTCTCTCCTACACACTCCTGCACCCTCTGAACTGGAACTGAAAAAGAGAGAGACCCTCTTCCAGTCTGTAGCTCCACCCCTTTTCTTAAAGAGATAATGGCTGTGGAACTTTGTGTATGCTAACAGGTTGACTGGATCTCACTATACCTTCACAGTACACAGTATAGATCACATAAGATGACATTTGTAGTGACACACTCTGTGGGGCGCTACATTCCCCCCTTGTTAAAAGTAGCACGTCTCGGGCTACCCTTCCGATGAACTAAGAAGAGGGTTGGTAGACGGTAACATGAACACCATAGTGTTTGAAGAACATTACATACAAGTGTAAACTTCATATGTAAGTAAATTCCCTAAGGAGAAAAGTGCAACTTATTTAAGACCATTTTAAACTGTCACAAAAATGTTCAAGGAAACACAATTTCTGTAACAGTCTCTGGTTGTGTATTCCTTACAACCCAGCAACATTCACAGTTGCTTTCCTTGCGGATTACAGCCCCAAACCGCTTAGTCCACCTCCTTAACTCCGAGTGCAGCTGCGGAGTATTTTGGAACATTCAAAATTCTTCACTGCACAGGCTGTTTTGATGGCTCCTATCCGACAGGCCGCCATATTTGAAACATCCCCCAACCCCCGGGAGCGTTGGTGCACCTGCATAAATTGCATTCCATGCACTTGAAGAGGTTGGTAGGCAAATGGAAGTTTTAAAAGTTTCAGTACCACAAGAAAGTTATTGTGGCAGGAACCCTGAAAAACTAAACATGTTAAACACTGGCACAGTTCCTTTAGTCCATTCTCTCTTGGTAATGCCATGCTCAGGAGAGTAAGTATTAATGCACAGTTCATATTTCTGACTCACCTATTAGTGCAATCCGTTAGGGAGCCAGCACTTAAATTAAACCTTTAACGTTGCATAAACTGAATTGAACATATACAAATACAACACAACTATCTGTAAACATATTGGGTTAGTATGCCTCTACTTATTGTCCCTGTAACGTATGGGGAGTTGTCCCTGTGTATTGCGCTGAGATCTACGCAAAAATGGGATTCCTGGCAGTCTTCTCCTACTTACTGGAGTCACCAGGGAAACGGTAGGCATACTTTCACTAGGAATCGGGCTTACTGGAATTTGCGCTGGTACATCATCAGGAACTGGGATTGGCTGTTCTTGAGAATCCGTTATCTCCTGAGAGAATGTTTGTGGGAACAGCATTACTGGTACTACTAAAGCACCTTCAATTTGCGGCCAAGAACTAGGAAACGGCCCAAGTATGGTCTGAACTTGTCTCAGATTTTCCTGATTGTTGAGGATTTTCTTCCACTTTGCTTCCTGCTTCCTCACGTAATTGAGACGGACATAGTTTCAGATTGTCTCTGGATACAGTTATACAAGTCTTTCCGCCATCTTTGGAAATCTTACATACTTTGCTGTTATCGCTATTAGATGGTTGGACAGTATAGGGTTCAGATTCCCATTGATCATCTAGTTTGTGGTGCCTTCTCTTTCTTTTCAATACTTGCTCACCAACTGGTAAAGGGGAAGCTGGGGCATGTTGGTTGTAGCTTTTCTCTTGTCTTTGCCTAGCTTGGTCAAGCCTTTGCTCTACACACTGCTGAACCTTTGTATACTGCAACTGTCTTTCAGCAATCCAATCAAGATGAGGTGAGTTGGGCACTTCCTCAGGATTTAGGACTCCCATCTCCAAGTCAATAGGAAGTTTACCTGGTCTGGCACGCATTAGGTATGCTGGAGAATACCCTGTGGAGCTAGTCGGAACATGGTTGTACATTTCAATTAAGTCAGGCAATTTTTCAGGCCATTGGTTTCTCTCTTCCAAAGGCAAGGTCTGCAACAAACTGATGACCAGGTGATTCATTTTCTCACAAAGTCCGTTCCCTTGAGGGTGGTATGGGGTTGTTCTGATCTTCTTACATCCATAGAGGAAGCAGAACTCTTTGAATACCTCCGCTTCAAATGCTGGACCTCTGTCAGTCAAGACTTGGTCAGGATAACCATGGGGCCGACAGAAATGCTCTTGGAATGCTTTTGCAGCTGTTTTTGCAGTCTGGTCTTTAACTGGAACAACGACCAGGAAGCGGGAGTAATGATCCACAATGGTAAGGGCATAGGTGTATCCCGATCTACTGGGAGTCAGCTGCACGTGGTCTAAGGCCACTATCTCCAAGGGTTGCTTTGTCTGGATAGGTTGCAGGGGGGCCTTTTGAGTAGTAGTGTCTTTTCTCCTGAGATTGCACGTACCACATTCTCTGCACCACTGCTCAATGGATTTTCTCATACCCGTCCAGAAGAAACGGTCTCGGATCACCACTTCTAGTTTTTTCCACCCGAAGTGTCCTGCTTGGTTGTGATAAGCTCCTAGCACCATAGGTATGTCCTTTTGGGGCACTACAATCTGCCAGAGTAGTTCATGGGTCCTTGGGTTGATAGCTCTTCGAACCAACTTCCCTTCAAAAACAAAGAGCTTCTTCCTCTCTTTCCAGAGCTGTTGAGCTTCTGGTGGTGCATCCACAGGTAAAGAGGTGTTTTCTACTCCAAGAAGTTCTTTGACAAGGTGCACAGCTGGATCACTCTCTTGTGTTTCGGCCCAGCCATGATGAGGTAATGGATTCAGGGAGATCTCTTGAGTTGCTAGACTTCTTCCAGTCATACAGCCAGAGTTATGGACCATTTGATTGTTGTAGAAGGCTGGCATTTCTACCTCCTCTAAGTCATCAGATTCCTCTGGATCAGGAGGGTTGGGCATGCGGGACAAGGCATCTGCATTCAGGTTCTTCTTGCCAGCTCGGTACTTGATGACAAATTCAAAATTGGATAGGCGGGCAAGCCATCTCTGCTCCAGAGCTCCAAGCTTAGCAGTGTCCAGGTGTGTCAAGGGATTGTTATCGGTGTAGATTGTGAATCTTGAAGAAGCCAGGTAATGCTTGAACCTCTCTGTCACTGCCCATACTATTGCTAGAAGTTCCAACTTGAAGGAGCTATAGTTGACTGGATTCCTCTCAGAAGGACGAAGCTTCCTACTTGCATAAGCAATGACTTTCTCTTTGGCTTGCTGTTCTTGAGAGAGGACAGCTCCAAGTCCATTGTTGCTTGCATCTGTGTACAGTATGAAGGGTTGACTGTAGTCAGGATAGGCTAGGATCTCTTCTCCAGTGAGGGCTTGCTTTAGCTTCTGGAAAGAGTCTTCCAATTGGGGGTTCCACTCCACTAGGGGGCTCTTGCCTTTAGACTTGTTGGATTGGCCGACAAGGAGATCCTGCAAAGGGGCTGCTAGGGTAGTGAAGTCCTTGATAAATCGTCTGTAGTAGCCAACTAACCCTAGAAATTGGCGGATCTCTCTGATGGTAGTTGGAGCTTTACAGTCCTTGATCACAGTCACCTTGTCTGGGTCTGGGGCAACTCCTTCTGCACTGACCACATGGCCTAGGTACTGTACCTTTGGTTTCAGGAGGTGGCATTTGGAAGGCTTGACCTTCAGGCCAAAGTTGGACAAGGCCTCAAAGACTTCAGCCAGGTGTTGCAAGTGATCCTCATATGTTCTGGAATAAACAATCACATCGTCTAGGTACAACAAGACTGTCTCAAAATTCTTGTGTCCTAGGCAGCACTCCATCAGCCTTTGAAAGGTTCCTGGCGCATTGCATAGGCCGAAGGGCATGACATTAAATTCGTAAAGACCCATGGGAGTCGTAAAGGCAGTCTTCTCCTTATCAGCCTCTGCTACAGGAACCTGCCAATACCCGCTGGTTAGGTCCAGGGTAGAAAAGTACTTAGCCGTCCTGAGCGCTGCTAGTGACTCCTCTATGCGCGGCAAAGGGTAAGCATCCTTGTGCGTGATATTATTAATTTTTCTATAATCCACACACATGCGCATTGTCCCATCTTTCTTGCGAACTAACACTAAGGGTGCTGCCCAGGGGCTATGGCTTTCCCTGATTACCCCAGCACTCTTCATGTCCTTAATCATGTCCTTAGTACACTGATAATGTGCGGGTGGAATGGGCCTATACCTTTCTTTAATTGGTGGATGGTCTCCTGTGGGGATGGTATGTTGTATTACCTTCACCTGCCCAAAGTCCAAGGGAGTCTTACTGAATACCCTTGCATACTCTTGTGCTAACCGTACAACCCCATTCCTTTGGTATTGAGGAGTGCTGTCAGTGCCAATGTGTATTGCTTGACACCAGTCCTCTAACTGTTTTGGGGAATCATTAACATCTGTCTGATCAGAGGAAGTCAAGGGCTCTGTTGGCTGGATGTCATTGTTACTGACAGTGAACAGTTTAGCTACTGTGGCATACCTAGGTAAGCAAGCCTCCTCCTCCCCACAGTTCAATATGCGCACTGGTACTCTGCCCTTCTTCACATTAACTATCCCTCTAGCTATCATAACAGTGGGTCTACAGTCAGAATAGACAGGTTCCATCAGGGCCTGGTAGTCTTGCCCTTTGATGCCTATTGCTGCTCTGCACCAGACAATGATTTCACTCCTGGGGGGAAGCATGATGGAATTGGGGTCACTTACCCTCACACTGCCAATCTCTCCACCTGCTAACTCCACTTGTTGACGCTGGACAAGGGCTTTAATCTCCTTATTCAGAGCATATCTTTCTTGGTAGGGGGTAGATCTCAATGCGTCCTGTAAGATGGCAATTACCTCATCTAGACAATTCTCCAACACATTAGTCCCCAATGTTAACATATTAGCAAATTCCCCTTCATCCACATCAACAATTATTAGACCTTGGGATTTAAGATCCGTGCCACCCACTCTCATGGTGACCTCTTTATATCCCACCTGGGCCAGGGGCTGACCATTACTAGCAATTAGTACTAAGTCCCCATTTGGATGCTGGGTAATATCAGCATCAGTCCAGTACCTGCGAAACAAAGTCTGAGGAATAGTGGTTGCCTGTGAACCAGTGTCCAGTAGCGCTGTGAAAGGGACACCATCAATTGTAACTGGAATTATAGGACGTCCACCTACATACCTGCTTTTCCAGCTAGTTGGACCAAATCGTCTTACTCCTGAAGGTTGGTCCTCTACTCCAGGAGTTGCCCATTTAAAGGACACTCTCTCTCAACATGACCAACCTTATCACACCGTCTGCAGATGGGTCGGCCAGAGGGGTCAAACTTGTCAGTGGTCCTCCTGCCGTTGCGCGTCAGTCGCTGTTGAGGAAACAATGTTCTTCTTGAACATCTCCAACGTAGATCCTCTGGGCTGGAAGCAAGCTGGATCTTTGCTGGAGAAGAAACTTGGAGATCTTGAACAGTTTTGGTTAATGCAGCTACATGTTTAGTTAGCTCAGTCATTTGTAACCGCAGCTCTGCAGCATCATCAGATTGGATCTGTGCACACTGTACAGTAGATGGAAAAGGTGCAGCATTTGCAGGGCTCACAGGTGTTTGCCTGTGGAGAGCAACTTGTTGCTCCTCCGTCTGTCCGCATGGATAGACAGGTTCCCTCAGGATACGGATGGATCTGTCCTTGAATTCAATAAAGCTCATATCAGGATTCTGCAGCGCCATCATGCGCAGTTGGGCCTTACCGGATTCTGACAATAGGCCTTCTACAAACTGTTCTTTTAGCATCCTATCCTCATCCTGAATACTATCTGGATCTACTTGTTTAATAGCCCACAAGGCCTCTTGCAGATTGAGGGCAAAATCTCTCACAGTGTCATGCGGTTTTTGCCTACAGCTGAAAAACCGCATTTTTATCTCAGCTGTGGTGCGGGTGTCAAAAGTGATCCTGAGTTTGGTAAAAATGTCCTTTACAGTTCTTTTATCACTCAGATCCTGAGTTTGGTAAAAATGTCCTTTACAGTTCTTTTATCACTCAATGGCCAGGATTTCACTTCCCTTTGTGCTGCACCACCAAGTTGACTTATTAATATTGCGACCTTTTGCTCCTCTGTCATAGGGTATAGGTCAAACAGGCTACTCAGCTTTTCTTTAAAGTCTCTGAGGCTATGGGACTCGCCTGTATACTGGGGCAGCCAGGATGCACCTGGAATGTACGGCATTGTTAACGGTAATATAGGTGCCATAGTTACTTGGTTGTGACCACGGTTAGAGTCTATGGGGGATTCAGAGGGGCCTGGGGATGAGGATCCACTTGCTTGATACATCACCCCCCCTTGTTAACCCCAGCAAGGCCACACTCACCGGACTTGATACTGTAAGGCGTTGATCCGGATGGATGGATGGATTCAGTTGAGGATGATGCAATCTGTATCTTTCACTGCTCCTTGCACAGGCATGTCACATGTTCTGCACTCAGTGTGGCTTGCAAGGAAGAGAAACCAACCCTGCAGTTCAGTGTAACTTGAATCATGCAATTGCTGTTCATTGCTATTGTGGAAAGCAGGGAAAATTTTGAAAAATGCAACAGTCTTTTGAACAAAAATAAAAGTTTTGTGCACTTTCGCTATCCTGTTCGTGACGCCAAAAAGGTGAGTCGCCCCAGCTCGGCCTATGTAGATTCACGGTGCGAGCAGGCCCGACACCGGGGGCGGCAGCGCCTTGAAAAAGGGGAGTTTTAAGCAAAAATGGATTAAAGAAAAATAAAGAAAAATAAAAGTTTGTCGTGACGCCAGTTGGGGTTTCGGCTTGAGGTGAAGCCGGGCACTGTAGATAGGGCCTCTGGGAATAGGTGGTGATGCAGTGCCAGATGTTATACCCTCCCCAACCAGGGCAGGTCCCAGGGCCAGATGATATAGGTGAGGAAGGGATGATTTCCAGGAGGAGTAACAGAGGATCGATGAAAGAATACAGTCCAGACAGGGGTTAACCAAACACTTACAGTTTACTTCTGTAATCAGCAGGAGATAACAGATGTTACAGGAGGCTTCACCTTGCTCCAGTATAGTGAGATGCCAGTCTTCCCTTTTACCACCAGTATGATTCAGCCTTCCATTGCTGCTCAAACTCTCTAATAGATTTCCTCTGGTCCTGGGTTCCAGGAGCTCAAAGGTTAATTGCAACTGGGTAGATCCCCCTTCTGGACAGCAGGTAATGCGAGTTCTTTGGGATGCTGGATGCAGACACTCACCCCCAACTCTGTATGTTACTGAGCCTCCAGGAATCCTGCATTCACTAGGCCTCAGTCCAGTGAATCTCTCAATGTTCTTAGTGTTTCTCACACTAGTTAGGAATTGATGGTCCTATAACTGCAGCTCCGTGCCTGTGAGGTCTCATCTCACCTCTGCAGGTCTCCGGCCTCCTGTGCTATCACACCATGAGGCTGCAGCATACCCTGCACCTCAACACACCTGCTCCTCTCTCCTACACACTCCTGCACCCTCTGAACTGGAACTGAAAAAGAGAGAGACCCCCTTCCAGTCTGTAGCTCCACCCCTTTTCTTAAAGAGATAATGGCTGTGGAACTTTGTGTATGCTAACAGGTTGACTGGATCTCACTATACCTTCACAGTACACAGTATAGATCACATAAGATGACATTTGTAGTGACCCACTCTGTGGGGCGCTACACAACATTTCTTGCCTGGTTTTGGTCATGGCTTTCACAGCCACTATAGTATTTCTGTTTTTTAGAGAAGCCAAGAAGACGTTGCCAAATGCCCCTTCTCCAAGTCTTTGCAGGAAGTGAAGGTTGGATAGCCCTAGTGGTGTGGGGGCGCTGGTTGTTGGGGCGCTGGTTGTTGGTGTCCTGGTTGTTGGAGCTGGGGCGCTGGTTGTTGGGGCGCTGGTTGTTGGAGTGCTGGTTGTTGGAGCTGGGGCGCTGGTTGTTGGAGCGCTGGTTGTTGGGGCGCTGATTGTTGGAGCTACTTCATCTTCCACACATTTGATTTTCTTGTTAGGTTTGCCCTCATTTTCCTTCATTTTCCTTTTCTGGCCTGTACTTACAGGACATTCTGTATAAATGTGGCCTACAGAGGTTCCTGATTCCTGAGTGATGTTGTCCTTCAGGTTCTGTTCCAGATGTTTTTTGGAGCCAGAGTTTTCATTAGTTCTCTTTTTAGGCCTTTTGATGTCATCATCACTAACAGTCTCTCTTTTCCTTTTTTTGTCAGTGTTGATATTCCCCTTGCTCCCTGAAGGGGGCGACATGTCTTCTGCTGTTAAATCCTCCTCTTTTCCCCAAATACCCAATTCCCAAAATATTTGAAAAGAAGCGCTCTCCGAAGATAATATCCAGAAGGAAGTTATCCAATGTGGAGTCTGAGAGCTTGTAGGTGTGTTCCGTGCTTATACAGCTCCGTGATGTCATAAATGATAGTGATGTCGCCATGCAGCATCCAATCAGGTGAGAGATATCCCGAGTGTGTTCCATAGTTATACAATGTAATGATTCTTAATGGCTAGGACAATGTACGTTGTATTTGTTATATATACATTGTACACATTAAAAAAGTGAAACACATAGGCCCACAACTAGATGCCAGACCCAGTAATCTGCCCCGGGGGCTTGTTAATACTAAATATTCTAACCCAACAGTTGCCCTCATGGTGGTGACCTTACCTGGATATGGTGACTGATACACATTTACACCAGTTTGCAGATTTTCTTCTTTTGGCTTCTTCACTTTTAAGGGGGTTGCAGATCAACTTGTCTTTGCAGTCCATGATGGGGAAGGGGCAGGGGTGAGGGTGGCAGAGGTCCAGCTTTCTGGATAGGAAAAAACAACATATGACCAAACGTTTACAAATTGTACATTACTACCACCTGCCAGCTGTGCAGGAGTAATGTGTGAGCCCTAATGTCGCCACTCGACTCTGAATAAGGTTATTATACATTGCGGACAATTCTGCAAATTTGTTATATTGCAACAATAAAACTTTTTCCCTTTATCTAATGAACTGATTGCTGCGGCTTTTCCGGCCAGTGCACGGACTCAGTTTCATGAGTGAAACGCAGTTGTGTGAGTGTAGCCTAAGACAGTAACAGTACCAGTGGCCATGTCAGTGCCTTCCACTGTGTAAGCCTATGTTCAGCCTAGCTGCGGTCAGACTGAATGCCCAGAGGTGGGAAAAATATATAATTTTGAGGCCCATTGGAGGTCTCAGCAGACAGACTCCCGTCAATCAGGTATTTATCCTCTATCATTTAGGTGTATGCAGTGCAGTAACATTGTGGGACTTACAGCGACGTCTCTGACTAATCCTTCACATTTCCTTTCTCTTCCCTTTGGACCGCCATGACCACTTCTTCCATCTGTGACTTGTCTCTGTAAATTTGGAACACAGACATCTCTGACTCTTCACTTCTCCAGGCCCCGACCCACATTGTCGTCACCTACACTAAGCCCCCATCCTGCTGCTACTCCAATTATAAAATATATGATATAACTCCCTATAATACTCCCAATTAATAATGCCCCCATGTATCCGCTGTATAAATAGTGCCCCTTATTAATAATGCCCCCATGTATCCCCTGTATAAATAGTGTCCCTTATTAATAATGCCCCCGTGTATCCCCTGTATAAATAGTGCCCCTTATTAATAATGCCCCTGTGTATCCGCTGTATAAATAGTGTCCCTTATTAATAATGCCCCCATGTATCCCCTGTATAAATAGTGTCCCTTATTAATAATGCCCCTGTGTATCCCCTGTATAAATAGTGCCCCTTATTAATAATGCCCCCGTGTATCCCCTGTATAAATAGTGTCCCTTATTAATAATGCCCCCATGTATACCCTGTATAAATAGTGCCCCTTATTAATTATGCCCCCGTGTATCCCCTGTATAAATAGTGTCCCTTATTAATAATGCCCCCATGTATCCCCTGTATAAATAGTGCCCCTTATTAATAATGCCCCTGTGTATCCCCTGTATAAATAGTGTCCCTTATTAATAATGCCCCCATGTATCCCCTGTATAAATAGTGCCCCTTATTAATAATGCCCCTGTGTATCCCCTGTATAAATAGTGCCCCTTATTAATAATGCCCCCATGTATCCCCTGTATAAATAGTGTCCCTTATTAATAATGCCCCCGTGTATCCTCTGTATAAATAGTGCCCCTTATTAATAATGCCCCCATGTATCCTCTGTATAGTGTCCCTTATTAATAATGCCCCCATGTATCCTCTGTATAAATAGTGTCCCTTATTAATAATGCCCCCATGTATCCTCTGTATAAATAGTGCCCCTTATTAATAATGCCCCCATGTATCCCCTGTATAAATAGTGCCCCTTATTAATAATGCCCCCATGTATCCCCTGTATAAATAGTGCCCCTTATTAATAATGCCCCTGTGTATCCCCTGTATAAATAGTGCCCCTTATTAATAATGCCCCCATGTATCCCCTGTATAAATAGTGTCCCTTATTAATAATGCCCCCGTGTATCCTCTGTATAAATAGTGCCCCTTATTAATAATGCCCCCATGTATCCTCTGTATAGTGTCCCTTATTAATAATGCCCCCATGTATCCTCTGTATAAATAGTGTCCCTTATTAATAATGCCCCCGTGTATCCCCTGTATAAATAGTGCCCCTTATTAATAATGCCCCCATGTATCCCCTGTATAAATAGTGCCCCTTATTAATAATGCCCCCATGTATCCCCTGTATAAATAGTGTCCCTTATTAATAATGCCCCTGTGTATCCCCTGTATAAATAGTGCCCCCGTGTATCCCCTGTATAAAGTGCCCCTTATTAATAATGTCCCCGTGTATCCCCTGTATAAATAGTTCCCCTTATTAATAATGCCCCCGTGTATACCCTGTATAAATAGTGCTCCTTATTAATAATGCCCCCATGTATACCCTGTATAAATAGTGCCCCTTATTAATAATGCCCCCATGTATCCGCTGTATAGTGTCCCTTATTAATAATGCCCCCGTGTATCCCCTGTATAAATAGTGCCCCTTATTAATAATGCCCCTTTGTATCAGGGTCTTTGGTGTCGGGAGAGGGGCCCCATTCCCCAAAAGTTTGCCACAGGGCCTCGCCATTTCTAGTTACGCCACTGCATCAGACAGTTACTATACACAGACAGTGTGTGATATAAACAGGTGCCACAGCCCCTTCAAACTGCTGATCCGGGGGAGTCTAATGATCTCTTACAGATAATCTGTCCTAAGGATAGATCATCAATAACAATCAGCTGGAAAACCCCTTTATTAAAGACCAATTGCCACCTTAAAGGGGTTGTCCTGGATAACCACTGTTTTTTAATATGAGGCCAGAGAAGATGCTCCGGTGTCTACCAGCGCGTTTCAGTCCTGCTGCTCCGGTGTTTTCTTCAGGCGGACTTTTGCTAGAAGATAACACAGCAGAAGCAGACCATGCTGGGAGACAACGGAGCACAAGGGACAGGTGAGTACCGTATTTTTCGGACTATAAGACGCACCTAGGTTTTAGAGGAGGAAAATAGGGAAAAAAAATTTTGAAGCAAAAAATTGTAAAATATTTAATATATGGGAGTTGTAGTTTTGCAACAGCTGCAAGGCCACATTGACAGGTGACCCTGCAGCTGTACGGGGACGCATAGAGTGTTTTTTCTATTGTTGTATATATTCTAGGGAAAGGAGTGATTTAGAACTTTTATTTCATATTTTTATTATATATTTTCAAAGCTTTTTTTTTTTTTTTTTTTTTTTTACTATTTTATTCCCCCCGGGGGCTTGAACCTGCGGTCACTTGATTGCAAGTCCCATACAACTGTATTGCCGTCTATGGGACATTCTGTATATTAGTATTACGGCTGGTCATAGACCCAGCCGCAATACTAATATATCAGTGACAGGCCTGGGAGCCTTCATTAGGCTCCCGGCTGTCACCCGAACAGGGCGGCTCCTGCGATATCGCCGCGCAGGAGCCGGCCTGCAACTTCACAGGTATGGGGCCGGTGGGGACCGGCCCCGGGGGAGAAGGCGCCGCCAATCCAGACTACAGACCCGGCATCCGCTGTAATAGAGAGGCGGATGCCGGCGAGGGATAGACGCCAGCACAGGTGCCGGGGCCTGAGACATCGCTGCGCTCCTCTGCCCTGCATGAAGCCAGCGGCGGGGGGACGGAGGATCGGAATAGCATCGCCGCTGCCGCTGCTGGCTTCATGCAGGGCAGAGGAGCGCAGCGATGTCTCAGGCCCCGGCACCTGCATCTATCCCTTGCCGGCATCCGCCTCTCTATTACAGCGGGTGCCAGGCGCCACATTCGGACTATAAGACGCACCCTTCTTTTCCCCCCAAATTTTGGGGAAAAAAAGCGTGTCTTATAGTCCGAAAAATACGGTAGTTTAATTTTTCTTTCACCTCTCCCAGTCTTATAATAAAAAAGTGATTATTCTGGACAACCCCTTTAATTAATTGCTTCTTTATATTATGCCTCAATTCCCCCTGTCATAAATACCACTACCCTAATGACCCTTTATATAAATGATGCCCCATTCTATTTATAATGAACCCTTATATAAATAACCACCCCCATATATATATATATATATAGTATATATATATATATATATATATATTTAATGCTCCCTAATGCCCACTTATATAAATAACCCCCTTGTAGTAATCATGCCCCTGACATCCTTGATGCAGCCGCCGTCTCCTCTTCTTCACACAGGATAACCGTGCACAGGACGTCTGCTTCTCACCGTATGAGGTGCGATAACGTCATAGCCTCGCGCCTCCTCCGCCGAGAAGCAGATGTCTTGTGTCTGTCTTCTCGGTGTCTTCTAAACAGCAGGCTTAATGTGGCTTGCGGTTTACAAGACAGAATCAAAGATTTAGTTTTAACTAGATCGGTGTCTTGTAGATGGGGTATTATACTGTGTGGAGGGGCCACTATGGGACATTATACTGTATGGAAGCCACTATAGGACATTATACTGTGTGGAGGACACTATAGGACATTATACTGTGTGGAGGACACTATGGGACATTATACTGTGTGCAGGGGCCAATATGGGACATTATACTGGGGGCAGAGATGGAGGGACATGAATCTGGGGGCAGAGATGGAGGGACATGAATCTAGGGGCAGAGATAGAGGGACATGAATGTGGGGCAGAGATGGAGGGACATGAATCTGGGGGCAGAGATGGAAGGGACATGAATCTGGGGGCAGAGATGTGGGGGACATGAATCTGGGGCAGAGATCTAGGGGGGACATGAAACTGGGGGCAGAGATGGGGGACATGAATTTGGGGGCAGAGATGGAAGGGACATGAATCTGGGGGCAGAGATGTGGGGGATATGAAACTGGGGGAAGAGATGGGGGACGTGAATCTGTGGGCAGAGATGGAGGGGACATGAATCTGGGGGCAGAGATAGAGGGACATGAATGTGGGGCAGAGATGGAGGGACATGAATCTGGGGGCAGAGATGGAAGGGACATGAATCTGGGGGCAGAGATGTGGGGGACATGAATCTGGGGGCAGAGCTGGAGGGGACATGAATTTGAGGGCAGAGATGGGGGACATGAATCTGGGGGCAGAGATGGAGGAGACATGAATCTGGGGGCAGAGATCTAGGGGGGACATGAAACTGGGGGCAGAGATGGGGGACATGAATCTGGGGGCAGAGATGGAGGGACATGAATCTGGGGGCAGAGATGGGGGACATGAATCTGGGGGCAGAGATGGAGGGACATGAAACTGGGGCAGAGATGGAGGGACATGAAACTGGGGCAGAGATCTAGGAGGGACATGAATCTGGGGGCAGAGATGGGGGGATATGAAATTGTTGCAGAGATCTAGGGGGGACATGAAACTGGGGGCAGATGAAGGGTGTATATGAAACTGGGGGAGAGATAGAGGGGGGACATATAATTTACGGGTGACTGTAGGAGGATTATACTGTGTGCGGGCACATGAAAAATTAATGAGTGGGCGGAATCAACACAAAAGTGGGCGGGGCTAAATTTGCTGCGGCGCGCTATGCGTGCTGCACATTTTGTCCCTACACACACACACACACACACACACACGAGTCAGGGATTGATTAGACTGGTCTGCAGCAGCCCAAAGTAATGGCTCATCCCCTGCAGTGCAAGACTCGGGGGGAGGAGGAGTCAGACTGTGCGGACACTTGGTAAGTGAGAGGGGAGAGAGTCAGTCAGCACTCAGTGGCCCCATCAGAAGCTTGTGGGTGCCGAAGTCAGGGGGCCCCTTAGGTTGTGGGGTGAGCCCTGCTTGTAGACAATAAACAGAGCCAGGTCTATAACCAGAGGCTGCAAACTTCCCACAGCTGAGGGTTTGTTGCACCTGCACCCAGTCTGGCCAAGGCTATTTCAGTTTCATATTAAAAAAATTGTCCTTTAAGCAATTGCAATCTATTCTTTACAACAATCAGCAGGTGTCTCACTTTATGGCAGGTCAGAAGATGGCTTTGTCGGTCTTACCTGGGCGAGGGGGTCACAGTCATCCATGTGCAGTAGTTACATAACCAGCAGGACTGTGGAGAGGCGACAGGCCGGGATAACGCTGTCCATGGTGCTATCTCTTGTCATGGCGGCAGCTGCTCGGTGCACATCACACCTCACACTTCTTGATAACAAATACAAGTTTCGCGGTCACATGACCTGTCCTCGCCAGAACGTGACTGTGGTGTGGTCTGCGCAGCCGCAGTGATGTGATAATGTGTAGAGATGAGCGAACACTAAAATGTTCGAGGTTCGAAATTCGATTCGAACAGCCGCTCACTGTTCGAGTGTTCGAATGGGTTTCGAACCCCATTATAGTCTATGGGGAACATAAACTCGTTAAGGGGGAAACCCAAATTCGTGTCTGGAGGGTCACCAAGTCCACTATGACACCCCAGGAAATGATACCAACACCCTGGAATGACACTGGGACAGCAGGGGAAGCATGTCTGGGGGCATAAAAGTCACTTTATTTCATGGAAATCCCTGTCAGTTTGCGATTTTCGCAAGCTAACTTTTCCCCATAGAAATGCATTGGCCAGTGCTGATTGGCCAGAGTACGGAACTCGACCAATCAGCGCTGGCTCTGCTGGAGGAGGCGGAGTCTAAGATAGCTCCACACCAGTCTCCATTCAGGTCCGACCTTAGACTCCGCCTCCTCCGGCAGAGCCAGCGCTGATTGGCCGAAGGCTGGCCAATGCATTCCTATGCGAATGCAGACTTAGCAGTGCTGAGTCAGTTTTGCTCAACTACACATCTGATGCACACTCGGCACTGCTACATCAGATGTAGCAATCTGATGTAGCAGAGCCGAGGGTGCACTAGAACCCCTGTGCAAACTCAGTTCACGCTAATAGAATGCATTGGCCAGCGCTGATTGGCCAATGCATTCTATTAGCCCGATGAAGTAGAGCTGAATGTGTGTGCTAAGCACACACATTCAGCACTGCTTCATCAAGCCAATACAATGCATTAGCCAGTGCTGATTGGCCAGAGTACGGAATTCGGCCAATCAGCGCTGGCCAATGCATTCTATTAGCCCGATGAAGTAGAGCTGAATGTGTGTGCTAAGCACACACATTCAGCACTGCTTCATCAAGCCAATACAATGCATTAGCCAGTGCTGATTGGCCAGAGTACGGAATTCGGCCAATCAGCGCTGGCTCTGCTGGAGGAGGCGGAGTCTAAGATCGCTCCACACCAGTCTCCATTCAGGTCCGACCTTAGACTCCGCCTCCTCCGGCAGAGCCAGCGCTGATTGGCCGAAGGCTGGCCAATGCATTCCTATGCGAATGCAGACTTAGCAGTGCTGAGTCAGTTTTGCTCAACTACACATCTGATGCACACTCGGCACTGCTACATCAGATGTAGCAATCTGATGTAGCAGAGCCGAGGGTGCACTAGAACCCCTGTGCAAACTCAGTTCACGCTAATAGAATGCATTGGCCAGCGCTGATTGGCCAATGCATTCTATTAGCCCGATGAAGTAGAGCTGAATGTGTGTGCTAAGCACACACATTCAGCACTGCTTCATCACGCCAATACAATGCATTAGCCAGTGCTGATTGGCCAGAGTACGGAATTCGGCCAATCAGCGCTGGCTCTGCTGGAGGAGGCGGAGTCTAAGGTCGGACCTGAATGGAGACTGGTGTGGAGCGATCTTAGACTCCGCCTCCTCCAGCAGAGCCAGCGCTGATTGGCCGAATTCCGTACTCTGGCCAATCAGCACTGGCTAATGCATTGTATTGGCGTGATGAAGCAGTGCTGAATGTGTGTGCTTAGCACACACATTCAGCTCTACTTCATCGGGCTAATAGAATGCATTGGCCAGCGCTGATTGGCCGAATTCCGTACTCTGGCCAATCAGTGCTGGCCAATGCATTCTATTAGCTTGATGAAGCAGAGTGTGCACAAGGGTTCAAGCGCACCCTCGGCTCTGATGTAGCAGAGCCGAGGCTGCACAAGGGTTCAAGCGCACCCTCGGCTCTGATGTAGGAGAGCCGAGGGTGCACTTGAACCCTTGTGCAGCCTCGGCTCTGCTACATCAGAGCCGAGGGTGCGCTTGAACCCTTGTGCACACTCTGCTTCATCAAGCTAATAGAATGCATTGGCCAGCGCTGATTGGCCAATGTATTCTATTAGCCTGATGAAGTAGAGCTGAATGTGTGTGCTAAGCACACACATTCAGCTCTACTTCATCGGGCTAATAGAATGCATTGGCCAGCGCTGATTGGCCAGAGTACGGAACTCGACCAATCAGCGCTGGCTCTGCTGGAGGAGGCGGAGTCTAAGATCGCTCCACACCAGTCTCCATTCAGGTCCGACCTTAGACTCCGCCTCCTCCAGCAGAGCCAGCGCTGATTGGCCGAATTCCGTACTCTGGCCAATCAGCACTGGCTAATGCATTGTATTGGCGTGATGAAGCAGTGCTGAATGTGTGTGCTTAGCACACACATTCAGCTCTACTTCATCGGGCTAATAGAATGCATTGGCCAATCAGCGCTGGCCAATGCATTCTATTAGCGTGAACTGAGTTTGCACAGGGGTTCTAGTGCACCCTCGGCTCTGCTACATCAGATTGCTACATCTGATGTAGCAGTGCCGAGTGTGCATCAGATGTGTAGTTGAGCAAAACTGACTCAGCACTGCTAAGTCTGCATTCGCATAGGAATGCATTGGCCAGCCTTCGGCCAATCAGCGCTGGCTCTGCCGGAGGAGGCGGAGTCTAAGGTCGGACCTGAATGGAGACTGGTGTGGAGCTATCTTAGACTCCGCCTCCTCCAGCAGAGCCAGCGCTGATTGGTCGAGTTCCGTACTCTGGCCAATCAGCGCTGGCCAATGCATTCTATTAGCCCGATGAAGTAGAGCTGAATGTGTGTGCTTAGCACACACATTCAGCTCTACTTCATCAGGCTAATAGAATACATTGGCCAATCAGCGCTGGCCAATGCATTCTATTAGCTTGATGAAGCAGAGTGTGCACAAGGGTTCAAGCGCACCCTCGGCTCTGATGTAGCAGAGCTGAGGGTGCACAAGGGTTCAAGTGCACCCTCGGCTCTCCTACATCAGAGCCGAGGGTGCGCTTGAACCCTTGTGCAGCCTCGGCTCTGCTACATCAGAGCCGAGGGTGCGCTTGAACCCTTGTGCACACTCTGCTTCATCAAGCTAATAGAATGCATTGGCCAGCACTGATTGGCCAGAGTACGGAATTCGGCCAATCAGCGCTGGCCAATGCATCCCTATGGGAAAAAGTTTATCTCACAAAAATCACAATTACACACCCGATAGAGCCCCAAAAAGTTATTTTTAATAACATTCCCCCCTAAATAAAGGTTATCCCTAGCTATCCCTGCCTGTACAGCTATCCCTGTCTCATAGTCACAAAGTTCACATTCTCATATGACCCGGATTTGAAATCCACTATTCGTCTAAAATGGAGGTCACCTGATTTCGGCAGCCAATGACTTTTTCCAATTTTTTTCAATGCCCCCAGTGTCGTAGTTCCTGTCCCACCTCCCCTGCGCTGTTATTGGTGCAAAAAAGGCGCCAGGGAAGGTGGGAGGGGAATCGAATTTTGGCGCACTTTACCACGTGGTGTTCGATTCGATTCGAACATGGCGAACACCCTGATATCCGATCGAACATGTGTTCGATAGAACACTGTTCGCTCATCTCTAATAATGTGCTGTAACTGTTACAGAACTACAACTCCCAGAAAGCCCTGTATAGAGTAGGAGCTTTACAACAGCTGGAGGCAAATGGTGGACAGTAATGGGGCACAGACTCTGGGATTAATATGTCAATGCAAATTCTGCAGTCATTTCACCAGTAGCCATAGCTGCTATAGGGGAAAACTGAAAAATGTTATAAGTAAGTGCCCCCTCCCCCCCATTATGTGAAACTGGGAGGAGCTTACACAAATAATCAAGGAACAATGGCCGCCTAGGGAATTCTGAAAAGTTGAAGTGGTTTTTCATATTTAAAATTCCCTTATTTCATAGGGTGGTTTCTTGATGATGGAGTCAGGGGGTTCTGAACTGCTGGTCACATGATCAGAACCATCCCCTGACTATGGGTTGCTCTGCCCCTTCCTCTCCTGAACTCACAGATGTGCTATGCGGGCTAAACGACTTATAGACTGAGAGATCAGGAGAGGAGGGGGCGCAGCAACCGGGGGGCTGGTACCAATTACATGATCCGGGGTCCAGCACCCCTCCCTGGGTCCATCATCAAAAACCTTTTGGGTAAATTAAGGTAATTTAACTCCCCAACAACCCCTTTAACAGTGATGTGTTACCAGGGAGAGTGTACTGAATGCCCCTGGTCCTTATAGACTGCCCCTTTAAGAAGGGAATGACTCCAGTAAGTATATAAATAATGAATGGGCTTGAATTTCCTGTAATATATTTAGGGATGTAGTTATACGGGGTGCAGGAGTAGCAATGACACCTGGCCCAGAGCCTATGTGACCTCTTTGCCATATTAGGAGACACAAGTATTGTGAATGTCACCTGGTATTTGGGGTCCTTTTACAGTTTTTATATTGGGGCCCCGGAGCTTTCCATCCCTTCTCAGGTAGGGTCTAGCCAATAAAAAGGAGCACACAGCCGCAGGTAAATTTGTTGCAAAAACCATCACCAGGATCGGGGACAATTATTGAGAAAATTCTGCTGACACACATGTGAGCTCACTGCCTGAGAATCTATCACTACCTACTAGTTATCCATAGAGCGGGGGCCCTGGGACCCTCCAGATTATTAAAACGGGGGTCGTGTGTTCCCATCTGTATAGAGTAGAAGATGTACAAGTGCGTTGTCTACAGCAGCGGTTCTCAACCTTCTCAAGCGAAATAGCCCCTAGTGAGAAAATGTCCAAACCGAGTACCGCCAAAGTAGCGATCACTTATAAATGTTAATAAAATAATCCTTTGTTTTCGAGATTTTGTTAACAATTATGTAATGGCCCCCTAAGTACCCCCAAATGCAGTACAATAACCTTCTCAGTGCCCCCACTTGTAGTGTAATGTATATTAGTGATCCCTCCACACAGTAAAATGTCCCATAGTGGCCCCTTCAGACAGTATAATGTCCCAAAGTGGTCTCTCCATACAGAGTAATGTCCCAACGTGGCCCTTACCACGTGGCTCTTCAGACCACAGAGTATAATTAGCTGAGACCGGAGACTGACCGAAGGGTGAATAAACGTAATAAAGAATCTTACTTAACTCTCCTGGGCTGCTACCCCTGCTCCTGTGGCCTACAGAGATGACGCCAGTCAGTCACATGGGTCACGGGATGTACGTGGTCCATGATGTCATCTCTGGAGGACTGGAGGACCACAGGGAACAACCAAGGAGAGGTGAGTAACACTGTTTTTATGTTTCATTACCTCCCCTATGCCTCCGATAATTGTACAATTTTTATTCACAGTTTTAAAAATTGTGAATTTTTCTAATTTTCCTATTTTTTTAAATAAATAAATACAAAAATATTGATCAATGTTTACCACTAACATAAAGTGTCATGAGAAAGTTACAGGTCAGCGCATTACAAATTTACTGCAATAGGAAAATCCTGATATACACTATGTGATCAAAAGTACCCAGGCACCTGGCTGATAATGCCTTACAAGTTGGTGGCGCCCTCCATCGGTAATGCTGGAATTCAATATGGTGTTGGCCCACCCTTAGCCTTGATGACGGCTTCTACTCTCGCAGGCAGATGTTCAATCAGGGGCTGGAAGGTTTCTTGGGGAATGGCAGTCTATTCTTCACGGAGTGCTGCACTGAGGAGAGGTATCGATGTAGGTCGGTGAGGCCTGGCACGAAGTCGGCGTTCCAAAACATCTCAAAGGTGTTCTATAGGATTCAAGTCAGGACTCTGTGCAGGCCAGTCCATTACAGAGGTGTTATTGTCGTGTAACCACTCCGCCACACGCCGTGTAGTATGAACAGGTGCTCGATCATGTTGTAAGATGCAATCGCCATCCCCAAATTGCTCTTCAACAGTGGGAAGCAAGAAGGTGTTTACAACATCAATGTAGGCCTGTGCTGTGATAGTGCCACCCAAAACAACAAGGGGTGCAAGCCCCCTCCATGAAAAACACGACCACACCATAACACCACCGCCTCCAAATTTTACTGTTGACACTACACACGCTGGCAGATGACGTTCACCGGGCACTCGCCATATCCACACCCTGCCATCGGATCGCCACATTGTGTACCGTGATTCGTCACTCCACATAATGTTTTTCCACTGTTCAATCGTCCAATGTTTACGCTCCTTACACCAAGCAAGGCGTCGTTTGGCATTGACCTGTGTGATGTGTGGCACCCAATCACCTGACCACGTTCGAAGTCCGTGAGTTCCTCAGAGCGCCCCATTCTGCTCTCTCACGATGTCTAATGTCTACTGAGGTCGCTGATATGGAGTACCTGGCAGTAGGTGGCAGCACAATGCACCTAATATGAAAAACGTATGTTTTTGGGGGTGTCTGGATACTTTTGATCACATAGTGTATGTTACTGCATTTTACACCAATCTGCTTTGTGGAGGAACTATGTAACAAGAACTCAATTTTTCTGCAGTGCCTCCTCAGGAGAAATTAAGCATTACAATATTCCTGGTAAAGTCAATGCATAGACATGCAAGGTGCTCCAAGCTTGCCATTTGTAGCTGCAAACAGATGACGGTCTTGTACAGGTAATGCATGTATGGGTGTGTGAGTGAGTCTCTATTTTAACACATTGGCATATATTTTAAGTCAGATTTTCCTAAAAATGAACTAAAATGTTTCAAAATTTCCTAAAATAAGCAATTGCCTTTAAAGAGGACCTTTTACCACCTCCACAAACTCCATTTATTTAATAGATGACGCTCCACTTATTTTAGTACAGTTGGATTTTTCTCTAGCCCCCACCATTCCTGAGCCAACAGTGTAGTAGAAATGAAAGAGCACATGCTGGATTACACAGCAGCATAGGAATGGACACAACGTTTACATAGGTGATGTATATACTGTATTCTGTGCATTTTTGCAGTTTTATACTGTAATAGTTGTATTATTTGAGCTATTTTGTGCCTTTAAGAGAAGAATCTTTCTTTGTTTGCAATGTTTGTTGGAGGGGCATTTGCTTTCACAGCACTTTCTACAAGTTGGGTTTAGGTTAAGGTATAAATAGCTGCCGCGTTCCACACATTAGCAGTTGTTAGTCTAGTGAGTCAGCGGTTATAGCGGCAGATATCGTGAAGCTGAATGTCCCCCATTAAACCAAACTCGAAGAAGTGGAAAGAGGAAATCATAGAGAGAAACCAGTTTTTACGAGAATAACTCCACTGCAACACAGGCAGCGCCGCACCTCCCATGAGACGACCTGAAGCGACCGCTTCAGGCGGCGCTTTGCCAGGGCCCCGGGGAGGGCGGCATTTTTGCTGTCCTGGACTTGCTTAGCGTCACCGTCACCGAGCGGTGGATTGGGGAGGCCCTGTGGACGCAGCGCTGCTCCAGCAGCCTCCCCTCACGCTCAGGCAGAGAGCAGGTCCTCTCCGTGCCTGCTAATGCCGCTCCGCCACGCCCCCTTCGCTCCGCCCTGCCCCCTTCGTGGTTTTCTGTCATAAAAAGGCGAAAAAGGCAGGTTCACCCCTGGACACAGGTAAGCCCTTATTCACATCAGTGTTCGAATTCTGTCTGGAGGAGTCTTCATGAGGACCCCCCTGACCGACATACCAAACGCAAGTGCTGGTGCAGTAAAAGCACATGGACCCCATAGACTATAATAGGGACCGTGTGCTTGCTGCCAGATCTACACAGGGATCGTGCGGACAGGAAAGTAGTTCACCATCTACTTTCCTGTCCGCATAATTCGTGTGGGCAACACGCGGCAAGCACACGGACCCCATTATACTCTTTGGGGTCCATGTGTTTTTACTGCACCAGCGCTTGCACTTCCGTTTGGTATTCGGTTCGGGGGATCCCCATGCAGACTCCCCCCGGACGGGGTACAAAAGAAGATATGAAGCAACCGTAAAAGTGCTAAGACTAAACTAGAAGCGCACAGAGCCACATGTGGTACTGGCCTGGGGATGTCCTTGCCCCAGGATAGCCAAGGATAGGATCAGGAAGAAGTGAAGAATAAAATACCACTCCTGTGAATTGAGTAACTGAAAGCTACTGAGCCTCTATTTTGGCTCTTGGGTAACATGTAAGTATGTCACAAGCTGAGGTTATGGGTCTGGTCCCTGAGAGCCCCACCAATCCTGAGGATGGAAATGTTTTACCTCCATTGTGAATAGTGGCAGAGACAAGTGTACCCCTGTTATATTCACCCGTGTCATTAAAACGAATATCGTAGGGTTCGACAATCTCTATATGGCAACCTTTGGCATGACCAAGGATCATCTTATCACCCTGCAACTACTTCACTAGTGTGAGTGACTGAAGTCATATTGTGACCGCGAGGTTGGTGTGGCTGTCACAGTCATGACGAAACTCCACTTCACGTACCCTAGTCAAGGAGTTGCAGGATGACACAAAAATCTTTGGTCGTGAAATGGGAATCTGTCTACCTCGTGATCCCATGACCACAGTATCAAGCAGGGTGCTATAGCCAAAAAGATTTAAAGGGGCTCTATCTCCAGATTTACGGGTTATGAGCTAAAGATATGCCTGAATAGCCTTTAAAAAGGCTATTCAGGTGCTGCTATTAGTTTGTAAAAAGACCCCCCCCCATTTTTGTTAATTACCTTGGTAATCGATATGTAAATGAGCTTCATCGTGCACCCCTTAGCGTCATAGCTTCTGTACGCCCACCGCTGCCTCCAAGCCCTCCTCCTCCTGTTTATTCACGGTGGTTTCTATTGAAAGCATGCGCGTGCGCAGTAGCTCTCCTTCCGGCGTGCTACTGCGCAAGCTCCTCCGCCATTTTCCCATATAGAACATTGCGAGCTGGAGCATGCACAGTAGCGCACTGGAGGGAGCGTTACTGTGCATGCGCGTGCTTTCAATAGCTTTCAATAAGCAGGAGGAGGAGGAGGGCTTGGAGGCAGCGGTGGGCGTCCAGAAGCTATGACGTTAAGGGGTGCATGGATCGCCCACCCTGCGCGATCAAGCTCATTTACATATCAATTACCAAGGTAATTAACAAAAACTGGGGGGGGGGTTCTTTTTGCAAACTATTAGCAGCACCTGAATAGCCTTTTTAAAGGCTATTCAGGCATATCTTTAGCTCATAACCCATAAATCTGGTGATAGAGCCCCTTTAAGACGTCCATCGCACTAAAAATAAATAAATAAATGAACCCTAAAAATAAGGAAAATACATTTTCATTTAGAACTAAGGATTCCTTACAGAAAACCTTGTGCATGAGATATAGACTAGATAGTATTCATGTCATGTGTATGTCTTTTCAGAAAGGGATTCATGATATTCTGTGTTGGCACTATCAATATACCGATGCACAGAAACTGTAAATTCTCTTTCCTTATCTGCAAGGAAACCCACAAGGACAAATAAAATTCCTAGAAGGCTTATCTAATACAACGTCTTCTCAGATGTGCTTACCTCTAGAAATACACACTTGTATACCCATTGTGGAGAAGATGCTCTTGTAGGTTGGGAAGATATGCTTGTGATGAATGAAATTGTCATACATGTCACATATCAACAGAAATAGACGTTGGCGGAGATTTGCCATAAATTTTATGTCGGTTATTGATGCAAAATGTATATTTCTGCAAAAATATTTAATATTTGGTATTAAAAAAAAAAGTTGATGCTTAGTGGGTTGGCAATGAGCAGATTTAATATTATTTGCGCTAAAAAAATGCCATAAATATTGGCTTGTCAGATCCTAGAAGGAGTAGCTTTCAGCTTTTGGTGCGTGGTCTACAGATGAGCGAATCGAAGCTCATGATGTGGAATTCGAGCCGAATTTGAGAAAATATTCGATTTGCATCGAATCTGGATTTCCTCACACTTTGTGGGAATGAGTCGCATAGCTCCGATCAGGGGTTTTAACCCCTTGGATGCCACGGTCAAACAAGACTGCAGCATCCAAGGGGTTCTGCCATACTACATGTCCCCCTAGACCCCTCCTCATGGTGATTAAAAATAAAAAAAATACTGATATTCACCTGTCCTGGGCTCAGCATCCACTTCGGGGCTCCCCCCCAGCCGACTTCCGCCGAAGACCCTGAACGGCCCTCCCCCATCCCCTGCATTCCTGCATGCACTATTATGTCCCATAGTGGCCCCTGCACACAGTATTATTTCCCCTAGTGGCCTCTGCACACAGTATTATGCCCTATAGTGGCCCCTGCACACAGTATTATTTCCCCTAGTGGCCCCTGCACACAGTATTATTTCTCCTAGTTGTCCCTGCACACAGTATTATTTCCCCTAGTGGCCCCGGCACATGGTTTTATGCCCATTGTGGACACCCATGTACAATTATTATACTCTGGGGTGTTTTCAGTCCCCATAGTATAATAATTGGAGACCCAGGAGAGGATAGTAACATAAAACATACTAACTAAAATACACTGTTACTTACCTCTCCCTGGCTTGAGTGCACTCCTGATGATGTTGGTCATCTTCAATGACGTATGGGACGTCACTTGACCCGGGTCTGCGCTGCAACGTATGAGAACGCATGGCCCGGCCCATGTCAGGAACGTCACAAAAGTAGGCCTGAAGCGTGCCTGGAGCCAGGAGAGGTAAGTAACACTTTTTTTTAATGTTCTCTCACCTCCCCTGGAACTCCGATCATTATACTCGGGGGTTTGAAAAGACCCCTGAGTATAATAATAGTGTTGTGCTCCCCAGCCTCATTTCTAGGGCCTGCAATGACATCATTACGCCTGGTGCGCTCCTTTAAAAATAGAAGTGTTAATAGTTCTAGATCTTCGGTGGATATAGGTTTGCTGAAAGACTGGATGATATTGAGATCAGGGCTCTGCGGTGGTCATATAATCATTTCCAGGATTTCTCCTTTATAGGGCGGTCACACCAGATATTCATGTGATTTATTCTCCAGTAGCATCAGACAAACCAGTATCCTCCTGATATATCTGCACTTTATAGATACTGTATATTGATGTGCTTTATATGTTGACTTTTTTTTCTATACTGTTTTTTTTACGCAGAGATTTGCTTAAAGTGAATCATCAAAGGCTTATTCCAAGAAAACCATAGTGACTCTCTGACAACATAGCTAACTGTACCCTAACCCAAATAATGCTAGATATAATAACACATAGCTAAAGAAAACCTCATACCTGCATAGAAAACAGCCACATACTAACATCGTACCGTATGTATATCTGTATATGGTGTCACTGTGCACATTATATTGCTGCTGGAAGGTTATGGGTGTAAGCCTTTCCAGGAATGTTATTTGTCCTGGTGCTTTTAAGCAGATAAGGAAAGTGACTTTCTATCTATCTAACACATACAAATATTCATAAAACCAGCTCAGAATATCAAAATTTCACAATTCTCGTTGCCGTGCAGCTCCATACGTATGACATGAATGCTTGCTGATAATTCACTATGTATGCCTTTCCATGTCTCTTACATATCAGTAGAGGATCAGTTTCTATGGTCGTGTATATTCCATAGCAATTCTAGATACGGCAGCTTTAGTTATGTCATGAAAGCTTCACATAAGAAAAGCTTGACTGTAACCAATCTGATCTGTGTCGGTTTCCTTCTTTATCTGCTATATACAGTAGGGGACTATACGACTATAGAATGGCGGGAATTTTTTACAATAGGCATTTCGTATGACAATCGAAATCTATTAGCCCACTGGTGTGAGCTGATCCCTATCATATATTAACACCAATTTCCTAACTAGATAAATACCACCATGCCTGACCCAATGCCACATCCGTACCCCTCCCCCTTTCATTGTATTTTGGTAGCATTTCAATTCTCCAAAATTGTTCATTTTAATGCACCATGGACATGAGGGAAATTTTCCATCTGTGACATATATAATATTACAATAAATATAACATTTTATTATTTTATTTTATTAGAATTTTATAATTATCTTATAATATTTTGTAATTTGATTCTGTGCAGTATTTTATACAATATATACCGTAATATATAGCGTAATTGCAGTGTGCTGACTAGTCTATTCTTTTTACCTTCCGTGACATACAATAGATATCCATTTTATTTTATGATATTGGACGCCTAATTTAATATATAGTTAAGATGCATGGGCATGAATGATGTGATGACTAGTGAATCCTCTACCAGGCTGCTAATGCACCCACCACAATACAGTGCAAAGGTTAACAAACCAATTCTAAGCCCCATGTACACTAACAATAAGTCTCCTCATGATAATACATCAGGTTAGAAGACGGATCTCAGCCAACCATTGAGAGCTGCTTTACCGCAGTCCTCAGTAGAAGAGAAGCCTGAGGACCCTTGGAACGTATGGTGTGAGATGATAATAAAACTTGATTCTGTGATACTCTGTCATGAGACGTCTATTCTATACAGTATACTTCTATGTGTGACCTTCAGAGCTGGTGATATTTCCACTTGCAAAGAGTTTTGTATACAGCGTCACCATATTGTATTCAGTTAGTTTCATGAGATATCGTAGTCTATAACTAAAGCAAATAAATACTATCTCATCCTCATACATCCATACGTTCAGTACATTGCATTGATGAAGTGTTTGCTGTCTTGTGTGATAAGATATCACGTTGCAGCTGTATAACCAATTACAGAAGTTAAGGTTAAGGCCTCATGCACACGACTCGTGTCGTCATGGGTCATGTGTATTCTCAGTGTGCTAGCCGTGTTTTTTATAGCTAGCACACTGACTCATTCATTTCTAAGGCTCCATAAAGACAACAGTGCATTATCATGGGCACGTGAGACCAGGGCAAAACTCAGGACAGGACCCAGGGTCACTGAGAGCAATGAATGGGGCTGTGGAGGGACCAGGTCATCCATGTGTCTTCCGTGACGTTCAATCATGGCCTGGATACATGCTCAGTTATGTGAATGTAGCTTAGCTCTGTTACATCTGTATTTTAGGATAAATATTTTTTTACTGAAATACATAAAAATAATAACACTAAATGGCGGGTTCACACCAGCGCCCGGTCTCCGTTTTGCAGGTTTCCGTTTCCTGCCTGAGAAACTGGACAGGAAACCGGCAGACAGTTTACAAACCTATTCATTTGAATGGGTTTGCAAAGTGTCCGCCCGTGAGCACCCGTGAGTGTTTTGTGCTCTCCTTGGCGAAACAGTTTTTTTTTAATTGGACACAAAGTTGGACATGTTAAAAAAATCCGGTTTCGCTGGGGAACGCAGAAGACGCTCCCCGGTGGACACTGAATGCCGGGTTTCCTATATAGCGGAGATCGGGCGATGGTGTGAACCTGACCTAAGGCTGGTGAATGCTCGAGGATTTCGTTACCCATTCCACTTCAAAAATACAGAGAGAAAAGTCCTGTCTGTTCTGGCAGAAATTGGGCAGAAACCCGTTGGATCCCAATATAGTCTATGGGGTCTGAGTTTCCGCAGATAACCGCTTTTTAAATCTATTGGGCTTCCGTTTTTCAGGTCCCCAAGTGGACCTAGCGTCTCTTGTAAATAGAGCAAAAACAAAGTCTAGTTAAAACTCCCACTGTAAGCAGTTGTATTATCCCCCTTCCCCTAAGGATAGAATATGCAAATTTGTCTTCCATGATGTAATTAGGAAGTCAGGTGCCTCAGTTTTTCAAACCAATAGAGGGCGCTCACTGGAATGTGCAAGCCTGTCTTCCCTTCCTTGGAAGGTCGAGCATGATGTTAAAGGGAGCAGCCTTTATTGGGCTATTTTCACTGAGATTCTGTCTTCCTAATTACATCAGGGAAGACAGGCTTGCACATTCCAGTGAGCGCCCTCTATTGGTTTGCAACACTGAGGCACCTGACTTCCTAATTACATCATGAAAGACAGATTTGCATATTCTTCCTATAGTCCCTTGCAAAGTGGAGTGCTAAAGGCTTAATAAGTCTCCACACACCTATATGGTGGTCTCTCCCCAAGGAGTGACGATATCCCCTCCCCCTTCCCCTGTGATATTCCTCTCATCAATCCTGTAATGGGAAGTTTAGCTTGGGTACAAGGTTGGGGTTTTTATGCACGCTGGGTATAATTATATAAATTGATTCTTTTTAGATATTTCATTACATAATATATTACAAATAATTAAAAAGCGAAAAAAACTTGAGTAAGGGCTAGTTCACACGGGAATCTGCATGTACACATTCCGTTGAGGCATTCCACGATGGATTAGGCCCAAATGAAAGGGCCAAGAATCCGCGGCAAGATAGGGCAGATCGCTTCTTTTTTCGGCTACTAGCTAGCGTGAAAAAGAAGCGAGCTGCTCTCATTGAAGTCAATGGGAGCAGGGGATTTTGAGGTGGATTCCGCGTCAAAATCCGCTGCCAACTTGCCCCGTGTGAACTAGCCCCAAAGGTAAGTGTGGATACATCTGTACACCAGTGGATGAACACGCCATACAGCATGACTTTATGATATCTAGCGTCTCACTTGGCATTAATAATTGGCATACAATGAGATACCAGGCTGACGACATTGTATTTTATATAGTCCTCATTAAAAATGGTGAGAATAAATCTGGAAGACTCCATTAGTAGTGGGAGCAGACTGTGATGATACGCTACTGAACAGAGATCGCCATCCTTCTATGCACTGCCAGGTACAGATGGAGATGTGAAATTGCATGGGACTCTGCTTAAAAGACTTAAAGTGATTCATTAAAAGATAATTGGTTCATCCACAGTTTGCAAGAATAAAAATTAACCTATTTGTTAAAGTTTTATTGTTTGTCGCAAAATAATTCACTGGTTTAAGCGAAATAATGAAAACGCTCATTTCTGGAAAGCACAAACTCTTAACGATAATAATATCTAAAATTACAAAACACGTGTAATAAAAGCACTGGAAGTATTATTTATCTTATGACTTTAATAAGGTTTTTTTCCTCTAATTTTACTAATCACAGAAACAACAGATGGTGATTGTTATACCAGCAAATTGTTATATTTAGGGGATCGCTAGTTTGGTCACGGTTATGCACATGCATAATGTATTTTGAGATTTGTCTCAATTTTTTTTTTGTTTATCATTCAAGATTTTTCTTAAAGTTTTACAAAGCAGTGCACATTGGAAGCGGAACAGATGAAGGCTAAGGGCCCACGTAAAGGGCTGCAGCAAAAAAGTTCTGCGGAAAAAAACTCGGTGGCAACGTATCGTGGTTTCTCCCACAGCATTTTTCACAGAAAGTCTGCAGTAGTTTCTGCTTCTTTTTGCTTCCATTATATATGAAAACTGAGGGCGTTTCCATAGGTATATTTGGCATGCTGTGATTTCCAAAATTGCAATGGTGTCTGCACGTATTTTTCCGCAATGTGTGGATAGGATTGTTCTACGTCTCTCTTCTGCTCAATTCACTCCAGGTTTTAATACAGCAAAATCTGCAAAAAAAATAAATAAATCAGATTTTCCACAACGTAGGGCCTTATATATTAAGAGATTTTAGACTCTCACTTACATTATGCCAGTGTACTGTTAGCATACTCTAGAATTCCGTTTACAAGAGATAGCTTTGGGATAACTTACAAGTTAATGAGAAGCTACAGCAGAGATAATGTTAAAAATGATTCATATACCCCGTTCCATATGGTCCATTTGTAGCGCTAAGTTCTCTCTGATGTCCCCACGCTCGTCTGTGGTGTCCATCCTCTACAATCCTCTCCTCCCTGATAGTCTGTCCCCCGCTATGGTCAGCGTGTGGTCCGAGGCCTCCTTCGAATTG